>NC_058143.1:18468786-18776548 GCF_011075055.1 Mangifera indica
GTTACAAAGAATTAAAGTTGCTGGTGACAATTTGGGTACAACTACGAAAACAGGCAAAGAAAGCCACTGTTTTTCTTCAATAAAAACATCTCTTCATTTTACCTTCGCTTGAAAAACGAATGAAATTGTGTCCATATTTATGACATTTCATTTACTGGATAGCCATTGAAAGAAAGAAGAAAGGTTCAAAGAAATCGATCTGGTTCAATACTAGTTTGATAATCGATAAATATATAAATAAATTATGCAAATTGCATGGCCTCTATAGCTTGGAAGCAACATATATTACTGGTACATTGCTCCACCCATTGCAACGCATTAACTCTAATCCAACTTTCCTAATTCAACCAATCCGCACGGACTTTATTTTAAGGAAAGACAACTTTTCTAATACTTGCCTAAGCTATTCAGGGAAAATTATTAATTTCATCCATCCAAGGATGTTTGGTCTCCCTGTCTGGTTTGAATATTTATCTTCCATGCCCCTTCCCCGCAATACCTTATTATACACTCTTAAAACCCTAAGGGGACATTTAGTTTGGGTAATGTTTTATTACTAAAATAGAAAGATTACCTTGAAGATAGATTACTTAGAAGATTACTGGATATAAATAATTACTATGTTTGATAAAATTTGATAGGTATAAATAATTATTGTGTTTGGTTAAAGGTAGTAAAAGATTACTAGTAAAATATTTTACTTAAATGCCCTTGAATAAAATTATTTTTAAATATTTTTTATATTATTTGTTATATTAATTAAAAATAAATTTATTTTTATCTCAAAAAATTAATAAATAATAATTTTTCTATAATAAACTCAAGATTATCCTTGTAATCTTTAAATACCTAAAGTGATGGTGGTAATCAGATTACCACTTATATTACCTGTCACATCAACATTGGTAATAGAAGATTATTGTAATCTTTTATTACTAACAAACTAAACAAGGAAATAAAAGATAAATTACCAAGATAATCTTTAAAACATTTAACCAAACGCACGGTTCATAAAAATTCAACAAGGAGTTTCACAATTGAACATGAGGCTATGAGAGACTGGATCTTGTTGATCACGACTGCAATATATATAGCTAATTGGAAAACAATATATTTTTTTGTTGAGTAAATCAATAAAACATCTTGAATTTCATATAATGGATCTTCTTAATACAAATCTCTCCTGGATTCTTTCGTGGTAAGATTATTGAATAGAATAATATTATATGTATTTATACTTTATTAATTTGGATATAAATAATAATATGTTATTATATAAATAATTATCTTTTTATTTTTAATTCGAAATCATTAGATTATATAATATTTTATAGTCGTTGATACTAAGGTTGGATTTAAATTGAACTAAACTCAAGTTCGACTCAATTTGTATAAAATTAAGCTCAAGATTAAGCTCGACTTGTTTTAAAAGAGCTGAGCTCGAGCTCGAGCTCAAACTTTTAATTAGCTCCTTAATAAAAATATATCATTTTAATATATATTAATCAAAATAATGTCATTTTGTATCAAAATTTTTAGTCACAAGTTTGATAAGCTAAACACTCTAAAGCTCTAGCTTAAAAATATTGAACTTTCAGACTCGAACTTGAACTTGTTTTAAACTTGCTTAAATCGAACTCAAACTTGAATTTAAATAAATTCGATTTGAATCTAACCATAATTGATACGATACGATAATCCTATCCTACCACCTTGATCAATAAAAGCTTCAACAACCCAACAGACAATAATTAAAAAACCCCAAAATAAAAACTTTAGAGCAGAAAAGCAAAGATGGTAGACACTTAATCAATGAAGATCGCTACTGGTGCATAAACACTCAACCTCAAATTCTGACCCATCTTATCACAACGCCATAACCCATGTTAAATGCAAGTCAGAGTGGTGGCTAGGTTTTCCAGTTCGGTGATTAATAACGAATTGAGAATGGGACAATTGAAAAAGATGCTCATTGCACCATTTAATCCCTCCACCTTTAAGTTTTTATTCAACGCCTCCTAAATATTTGGGTAATTTATTTAACATGTACAAATTTTATTTACAAGAATTGGACACGTCAATCCTAAAATTGTTCATATGAGCCTAAATTTTTATTTTTTAATTAAAACAAAATTCATGCCATTAAATTTTAATATATTAGAGTTTAGGCTCGTTGTTGTGGGGTAAAAATATAAATTTAATCTTCTCAATAAAAAAATCTAAAAGATCAATCCTTTTTATAAAAAATAAAAAAGTTTTATTTCTTCGATCAAAAGATGATAGTTTTATATCTCCGGATGGGGTTTTTTGATTATTTTTTTTTTAAATATTCACTTTTATGTATGAGTCTTAAAATAAGAAACTTAACCTCAGATTCATAAAAATGAAAATAATAATAAAAAAGAAGATATTTAGGTAATATTGAACATTGATGAGGCCCAGACTTCCACATGCTCATGGCTATAACTTCAATTCAACCATGTAAGTTAACACAGACCTTAAGGATCTTAAACATTAAAAGTAGTTGGCACATACTGTCCCTTCTGATATAGCTGAAGCTAACATTAATTTAGAAAGAAATTGAGGCAAATTTCGGTACTAGAACAGGAAATTTATCAATTTCATCCATCCATGGATTTTTTCCCTTGGTGGGTTTGATGGTCTTCAATGCCCTCCATACAGCGCTGTTACACTTGAATCCTGAACCAAATGCAATCTGCCAAGTCCGATCACCTTTCTTCACCCTCCCCATGGCCTCAGAATAAGCCAGTTCATACCACAAAGAACTACTTGACGTATTCCCAAATCTGTAAAGAGTCATTCTTGAAGGCTCCATATGCCACTCAGTAAGTTCAAGGCGTTTCTCTAGTTCATCCAACACTGCTCTTCCTCCTGCATGAACACAGAAATGTTCGAAGGCCAACTTGAAATCTGGAATGTATGGCTTAATCTTCATTTTAAAAAGCTTTTTAGCAACTAAAGTTGCAAGGAATAAAAACTGCTCTGACATTGGAAGAACTAATGGCCCGAGTTTAGTGATGTTTGTTTGAAGGGCTTCTCCTGCAACAGCCATGAGGTCTTTTGAGAGGGTGACTCCAATTTTCTCGGTCTCATCCTCCTGCTGTAACACACAGTTATAACTTCTATCGTCGGCACCTCTGTGGGTGCGAAGGGTGTGAAGTAGTTGATATTTGGAGCGACGGCGATCCGATGGTCGGTTGGACAGGAGGATGGCAGCCCCACCCACTCGAAATAAGCAGTTGGTGACAAGCATCGATCGGTCATTGCCAGGATACCAGTTCCTAGTGATGTTCTCTGTGCTCACAACTAGAGCACAGGAATTTGGGTGCACCTGTTACAATCAAATTAAAGACCATGTGAGTTTGATTTAAGACCAATGAAACCAAGCACCTTCTGAACACATAGCACATCTATGTTGGAAACGATAAATTATGTAAAACTATTTTGAATAAATAAATGAATACATATTTAAATATATATCATCAAATAATTAAGTAATTTTAAATTAATAATAAAATAATATCTAATTATATAATAAAATATCATATATATATATATATACTAAAAATAGATTGGCATGACATTGCACATCCATAAATGTAGTATAGCTGAATGACTTTTTAGAAGGGCATGTGACATGCTGATGCTGCATTGATTGTTATATAGCAAACCTGTAAAAGTTTTTTGGCGAGCTCAATAGAGATAAGTCCTGCACTGCAGCCCATGCCGCCAAGATTGTAGCTCAAAATATTCCTTCTGAGCTTATAGCGGTTGACTACCATAGCTGATAAGGATGGTATTGGATTAAACAAGCTACTATTCACCACCAGAATACTTATCTCTGCAGGGCTCACTCCAGTTTTTGCAAAGAGCTCGTCGATTGCTCCAACTATGATGGTTTCTGTCTCCTTCCTTGCCTCCACCAGAGACTGGGTTTGAGGGATCTCCATCAAGGCTTTTGGGCCGTAAGTCATCTGCCCAACCCCTGATCTCTCCAGGATTTTCTTTTTAAAAGCTAAACTTGCTTCTGTGTATTTCCCAGTTTGTTCACATAACGTCAAGAAATGTTCTTTAGTGCACATCCGAGCTGGTTCAGGCTTGTAACATGCGAAGTCCACCAAGTAAACTATTCTCGGACGAGTCATCATGTAAATGGTAATTATGAAAACGCAAGAAATAGAAGATAAAACTACAGTCACTGAATGGTTGTTCCACAGCTGAAGGACTCCATCAATGGTTAGTGTTGATAGATGGCTCAAGACAATAAAAGGGAGAAAAATAAGCAGGAGATATAGAGAGTTGGAGATTAAATAGTGATAACCAATCTTAACATATCTGAGTCTGAAGGATGACAAGAAGTTTCTTCCTTGACGTACTTGATCAATGTGATCCCCATTTAGTTCCCTTTCACTTGCCATTTCTAGCTGGTCTGCAGAAACAATGAAAATAACAGTCTGAAAGGAAAAATGAAAAGAAAATCCAGGTTTTAGCTATATATACAATACCTGAAGCAAACACAAGCGAGAGTCTAAGGTGGTAGCAATATGGCGAGACTACACCAAAGAAGAAATGAGTTTGAGGAGCTGTGGCTTGAAAGCATGTGGATTTATAGCGGTGAAACTAGTGAGCAACTACCCAGCTGAAGTTTTTAATGTGCCAACATATCCATCATCAAAACCAGAAGAAATTGGCATATTTAAATAATAACTTGATCTAAATATAATGTTTTATAATGTACATGATTAGTAAAGAATACGCAATTATTAAACTGCATAGTTAGAAATTTTTTTTGCAGAAAACTTTCATTACACAAAAACTGTCACTGAAATTGGACTGTGACTATTCACCGTCTTTCAAACTGGCTTATACCTGGGATCTTGCTGGTTTCTCTACCTTATGTGGCAAAATGCATGACCTGAATCGCATATTAATTTAGTTTTTGATAGAAGCAAAAAAGGAATAAATGGATTACAATCACATACAAAGTATGTATATACATATTTATAGAGCTACAATTGAAAATACAATGAACGAAATGCTCATAAGATAACCTTCTAATAAAATTATTTATAAGTTGAGAGATAATAAGAATATGTTAATGACAAAGAGCCTCATAAAAAACTAACTCACAAATAAAATGTAAATGGATATCAATATATCGAATGTGAACATGAAAGACAAGATCGGTGACCACGTAAAAAACAGACTAATGGTGGGCAAAAGCAAGGGTGGTATGAATTGTGGTTGGCACGACCATAAGACTAAAGGTATCTTCAAAATTCACATCAGTCTATTGATAAAAATCCTTGATAAACAAAAACCCAAATGTTATTTACTCTTCGCTTGATGCAAACAAATGAGAAAAAAAATTTTTTTTTATCTAATTAAAAAAATATATTTTCAACTACCAAGCCCACCCACTATAAATAAATATGTAACCCAATTTTAGTGCTCCACATTAGCAAGAGGACTCACCCCACCCATAACACTAGCCTTTATTTTTTTATTCCTCGTCACATTTCAACATTTTTTTTCATATTTTCTTTGATCAGATAAATAAACAAATTTAAATTTAATAAATAAAATTAATTTTACTACAATAATGAGTTATGAGCCAAATTTGAGCTCAAGTCTAAACTTAATGAATTTTAAAAGAGACGAGTTTGAGCTCAAGTCTAAATTTAATGAACTTCAAATCTTATTAATTATTAATTTTTAAATAATAATGGATATAAATTGTTAAAGTTCCTTTTTTAAATATAAGATTTTTAGAATTGCATAAACATATTGGTAACAGATGAAGTCAGTGGTTAAATTATTTATGTTAATATAAAATTTGTTACATGAGTTTAATAATTTTTTTATACCAATAATTATTTATTTTAAACTCCTCCACAATCAAATTCGAACTATGCTATGCTAATTCAGCCCAAACATAGGATGTTACTCATATTGAGATCAAAGGCTATAAAATGATGATATATTTATTATATTTTTATTAATATTTTATTATTTTATTTCGAAACATAATTCTACTTCTATGTCATAAAAAGTTAATTAAGTATTTTATAGTAAAGTAGTGTTTATATTTTAATACATTAAATTTAATTATCTAAGATAGAAGTTATGCATTATGTTGTCATCTTAAAATATCAAAAAAAAATTATCACGATCATTAAATGATAAAAGAGATTCATGCGAACGATTAATTAAAAAAGATAAAGTTTTTTTAATAAAAAGTTTTATTCGAATCTTATTATCTTTTTAAAAGAAACCAATTAAATAAAATAAATCAAATCTCCATTTTATTATTGAATGAGATAAATGGAAAAAACATCTTTGATTAATCAAGTGACCACTCAAGGTATTCCGAAGAAGAAGATAAGTGTGAGAAGTGTTAAGATTCCGAGGTAGGAAGAAGTAACATGTATTGTTGACAAAGTCAAAGACATATTAAATGTATTTTCCTACCGCCTTCTAAATCTTCAAGGCTTCGATACCTGGTCATAGATCATTAATGTTTTAACAGGAAAAAAGCTTAAAAAGTCAAGCGAACAATGGGTCGAAATTGAATGGACAGAGGGGCAAGACAACCGACAAAATTAAATGAGCATGGCATGATATTTATTATTTTTATTGGACACACTGTGCCACGTGCCATTAAATTTATAATTAAAGTTTAAAAAATAATTAGTTCAGAAGAGTTAAATTTAAGAAACTATTAAGGATACTTATATTAGTAGTAGGGGAAAATTAAAGTTTTTTGAGACCTAAAATATTAACTGACATTTCATACCATGTCCATGGGTCAGTAAGGATAAGATTTTTAAGATATTGTTTTTATAACCTAATCATCATCTACTTGGAACTCTCAACTCCCCATAACATTATCCAAGGGAATTAATTAAAGCAATATTAGATATTCGGTTTGAAATTTTAACTATTTCATATAATTAATTTGTTCGAATAAAATATCTTTAATTTTTTAAAAAATCATGTTTAATTTTGAACGTGCCCAAAAAAGAAAAGGAATTTTTTGAATAAAATGGCTCGAGACAAAAGCAACACTTCTATGAGTAATATAGATACTGATTTACGTTTCTAAATTTGTTTTCACCATCTATTGTCTCAAATTTAGCAAAGTTTTGGCTAAAAAGGAACTTACAAATTATAATAACTATTAACAAAAACTGATTTTGCATCATAAAAAGTGTAAAAGTTCGGATTTCCTATAAAATAATCTCACAATAAAAAATTCTCGTTTTTATTAAATGTAACTCACCAAATAACCTATATTAAAGAGATAAAATTCGTGATCGAATTCGTAAAATCATTATACACAAATTAAAATAAGTGAAAATAATAAAAATTTTGAGTTAGGATCTAACTCAAATGTATGTTTTTAATATCATTTATATATTAAAAGAGTTAACTAAGTTGAAGGAATTGTGGGTTTGGCCTATATTTTTCAAAAGTTTTTGAATTTTTTAGTTATACATTGGTCTACCCCTTAAAATAGAGTTGATTCAGTCTTTACTTAGATAATCAGGTATTAATCTTTAAATATTTTGGATAAGATAGCAGTTCCCATATCGCCACATGTAATATTATTTTCTTTTTCTTTTATAAAATTTAATTTAAATTAAAAAATTAATAAAGATGACCTCTTGATGAACAAGGATGAGGATATTAATCCCCTTTTCTAGTGGTGGGATTTTTTTCATATCTTTGTTTCAAGGACGGTGGAAAATTCACACCCTCTGCCTGTTGGTATGTTTGTCGATTGAATTGAACAAGTACGAGACCCAATTATCTGACCTTAAGAGATGTTTTAGATCGGACAAAATTTGGGTATTGAAGGAACCCGAATGTTCAATAATCATATTTTTGTGCTTGGATCTGATTAAAAACTGTTCAAGCCCGAGTGGCCCAAAAATGTTTTGTTGAGACCACTAGATTCTTAACTGGTTTCAGCACAATTGGCTTTTCCACACAAAGCATCTTCGTTAGGGAAAAAAAAAAGACCCAGATAAATTCTTCACTGAAATATGACAAAAGAGTTCTACTGACAAAATTTTCTGTCAAAAAATGTATAACTATGATAACGCAGTTTAGGCATTACCTGACATTCATCATAGACATCTGCAAGCCACCATTTTAAGCCAAAAAGAAAAAAAAATAAGAGGAAAAGTCATGAGGAACTTTTCAAAAGACTGGCCTTCGCATATTGACCTTGGTTATATCTAGCCTTGTGAGATAATGGATGATCCCTTGACCATTCCCAGCCATGGTTGGCTTAGAATTAAATTACCAGATTTCTGGGTAGCATTAGAGTTCTATTCAGCTGTACAAATTTTGGAGGTCTTTTCCTCCAAACTGCGTAAATTAGTTTAATAGAAAAGGCCTTGTGCAATAAATTAACCATAGTTATAGCCGAAGCTCATGGGCTTGAATACGCCAAACCCAATTCAATAGTCCAATTGATACACCTATCCACAAAGGATAATTCTCTCCCTTTTCCCTATCTCTGTCCAAATCTTAATATTAAATTTGAGATATAATGATCAAAATTATAACTATTATATTAAATAAATTAAAGTTTTATAAATATAACATGTATTCTAACCTAATCCTACACCAAATCATAATTAAGTTAAGATTTACATTTGTATACAATCTCCAACTTGCTTGGCGAGGCATTTTGTTTCATTAGATGCACAATAGCTTGCTCTGACCCACTTGGGCATACAATCTTTTATTGCTTAATGCTAAATTAATCTTTTTATTTTTTTTATTTTTTATCAATTTGGTATGATATGCATGGAATTACGTTAGTTTAGTGTTGTTGCATTACGTAATATATTGAAAAAAAAAATTATAACATATAATAGTAATATTGTACAAAATACAAAGAAGAAGCTTTATGCCTTATTTTTATTACATTTTTAAGCAAGCATTTATTTAAAATTAATATTTATTTCATCTAAAAACTTATTTTAACTATTTATTAAATAACCATTTCTGAAAAAATGACTTTTTTAATTAAATTTTGATTAGTAATATTGGAAATAATCAATAAGAAATTTATAAGTCAAAATTTTAAAGTAATTTATTTCATTTTTAATCACCTTTACGGCATATTTTAACTACAATGGATATATAGTTATAATTATTTGTATATTACATCAACGAAGACGATATAAAGTAAAGTTTTAACTATATTTAGTGATTATACGATATATAATTAGTGATAATTAAATTAATATTTATTATAAATATTGATAATATTATCGAATATTTTTAACTATACAATATAAGACGGCAGTCTTGTAGTTATAAAGATTTATAATAGGTGTCTTTAACGGTAGAATAAACGTAAGTGGAATAACTATTTTACCCTTATAACTTTCTTTGTTATATTTCCATGTTGGGTTTTAATTGTAGGCAAAAGTTTTCTTATGCATTCGGTGGATGGAGGTGTGCTTAGGCCAAACCTTCTGTGGGATATTGTTAATCAGTAAAAGAAACAGGAAATAATAATCATATAATTTAACTAGTATTCTGGCACATTCAGCCCTGACATTTACATATATCAATCAGGTATAGCAAAATAAATCGCTTACAAATCACAATCCACAAAATAAGTTAAAACAGCTTCAAGATGAAGACGAAGTTACAACAGGAGCCACCTTTGGAACCTGAACTGGAAATTCATCAATCTCGTCCATCCAAGGATTAATTTTCTCCTTTGCAGGATTAATACTCCTCAGTGCCTTCCACACTGCACTGTTACATTTGAATCCTGAACCAAATGCAATCTGCCATGTTCGATCACCTCTCTTTATCCTCCCCTTCGCCTCTGTGTATGCCAATTCATACCACAAAGAGCTACTCGAAGTGTTCCCAAATCTGTAAAGGGTCATTCTTGACGGCTCCATATGCCATTCACTCAGCTCCAGATTCTTCTCTAGCTCATCCAATACCGCTCTCCCCCCTGCATGAATGCAGAAATGCTCGAAAGCCAGCTTGAAATCGGGAATGTATGGTTTTATTTTCATGTGGAACACTTTTCTTGCTACTAAAGTTGCGAAAAACAGGAGTTGCTCAGACATTGGGAGAACTAATGGACCCAGTGTGGTGATGTTCGTTTTCAAGGCTTCTCCAGCTACGGCCATTAGGTCTTTTGAGAGCGAGACTCCGATTTTTCTGTCTTTGTCTTCTTTTTGGAAGACACATTCGTAGCATCTGTCATCGGCGCCCTTGTGAGTCCGCACTGTGTGGATGAGCTGATACTTTGAACGGCGACGATCGGATGACCGGTTTGATAGGAGGATTGCGGCTCCTCCCATACGGAAGAGACAGTTCGATACAAGCATTGATCGGTCATTGCCAAAGTACCAGTTCAGAGTTATGTTCTCCATGCTCACTACTAAAGCATATGAATTCGGATTCACCTGTCATTAAACAAGATAAATAAACCCATTAATTCAAACAAAATTTTCGCATGAGTACATGCAATGTTTGACTTCTCGAAATTTAATTTCAAAAGCTTTTCCTTCCCAATTAAGTTCACCTAGATAAGCAGCATTAATTAACTATGTAGTTTGCAGTTTGGTGGCATTTACAGTTCTCTCCCCCAGCCACCTATTCAAAGCTTCTTTTGGTAACCCACATGATTGGAGTTTGGAAATCATTTGGTATTAGTACTGAAAGAATTAACAAAGCTAACCTGTAAAAGTTGTTTGGCAAGGTCTATAGAGATAAGTCCAGCACTGCAACCCATACCACCTAAATTATAGCTCAAGATGTTTCCTCTAAGCTTGTAGTGATTGACAATCATGGCCGATAAAGATGGTGTTGGATTGAACAAGCTGCAATTCACCACAAGGATCCCAATATCTTTAGCCTTAACGCCAGTTTTCTCCAACAGCTTATCAATAGCACCAAACATCACGGCCTCAGCCTCCTTCCTGGCCTCAGCCATACACGGGTTTGGTGGGTCTCGCAACAACGCCTCAGGGAAGAATGTCTTCTGGCCTAAGCCAGAACGCTCAAGAATTTTCTTCTGAAAAGCTAAGTTCTCCTCCGAGAAACACCCAATGTTATTGGATTTTTCCATGAAAGTCTCTCTAGTACATATGAGCTCTGAATTGGGCTTGTAACAAGCGAAATCCACCAGATATATTTTCCTCGGACGACTCATGAAGTAAAGTGTAGCCAAGAAAACCATGAGACTTGAACCTAAAGTAACCGTAACAAGACTGAACTCTAGTTGGTTCCATAACTGAACACAATCTTGGACTGTGAGCGTTGAAAGATGAGCAGAAGCAATGGCTAGAAGTGGCAAAAGCAATAAATACATGGCATTTGAGATCAAGTAATGGTAACCAAGCTTCACATACTTGAGTTTAACAGACAAGAGAAAGTTAGGGAGCTTATTTTCCTCTCGTCTTTCGCTAGACGCTTGAGCTTGACTCGCCATCTTTAGTTCACCACCAAGCAAATCAAAACAAACAAACCAACCTGTAAAGTGTCAATGAAAGACTTAAAAATGGGAACCCAAATATGAAAATAGAAAAGGGGATTGTGACAAAGTGTGAGAATAAATGCTGAAATGGGATGCAAAGATGGCAAAGTGTGAGGAGAATTTAAAGAGTATGAAAGTTGAGGAGGATATGGGCCATTGGATTGGGGAAGAGGGGAGGATGCAACTACCCCAACGAACTTATAATTGTTAACCCGCCATGGCATTCAATTTTGCCAACCGGGAAAATTGAGGGATCTGTTTTATTTATTTTTTACATTAATATCTGTTTTACCCATTTCCCCTTATTCAATCTCGAATTTGCCACTCTTGTGGTGTGTAAGATTGCTATCTGTCTTTGGTGCACAGGTCATCTGTTTCTTCACCGACAGGGTATCAATTAAAAAATTTTGTAATCAAGCTTTCTTTGGGGGCGGATTCTAACCGGAATGGCTCCAGTTTAATTATTAGTTCCATTAAAATCAAGTTGAATTGAAGCTTTTAAGGCCTCAAACTTGATTCTTTTAAATCGAATTAATTCAAATTAAAATTTAATTCGAATCTATCTTTATCTATAATCAAAAAATAATAATAATAATTATAATATAAGATCTCTTTTCAATAATATATTTGTCTGAATTTAGAGTATGGAGTTTTCTTCGTAAAACTAGAATCAAGAATATAATACCTGTTAGGTGATCAACAATTAACAGATAAATAACATATTATTTCATAATCGAGACAAATCGAAAAAACTTCAACATTAAATAAAAACCGATGGCCGATGGCCGATGGGAGGAGAGCAGTGGGATAAATACTGGTTGGCAAAGACCAAAACTCCGTTGACTACAGCTGGTTGACAAGTTATAGTGTCATATTTAATAGGCTCAGCCGGCCCCTCCCAATGCACTACACTGCAAACTGCAAAATGTGGGCACCCCAATTCAATTTAATGTATCCCCTAATTAATATATATGTCATCAATTTGTATTAATTATTTTTTTTTATTGACACAAGTTTTTATAAGCGTGTCAGATGTCATAAAGCGATTTGTTGAATTGGTCTACCTACCTGCCCCTTAACACGCGGTACGATTTGAGCCTTACAGGCTTTGTAGCACTGCCGAATTGATGATAGGGAGGATTGATTTGAATCAAATTAAACAGATCGTAAACCCTAATTTGACGCATTTTCAAAGAGTCTAATTTGTAGCACTGACGCATTATAATAGTAAAACCCTAATTTAAATTCGAATTTGATAAGTTCTCTCAAATAAATTTAATTTAGGGTTACCTTAAGGGAACTCATACTCTTTGAGTTTGATATGGCTTTGACTCAGATATAATAATTAAAATAAATTTTAAGTAAAATAATATTATTTTAATTAATTCAAGTGAACTTATTTTAAAACCAATCATATTTTTCAATATCCTTATAAGTATATGTTATCTATTTAAATAATATTATATATAAATGAAAGTAGTATCAGGGAATTCATATTTCTCTGTGGGAGTTGTCTTAATTTGAGCACATTTTAAAGTAGGCTAAAGGATTTATTCCCATACAAAGTATCCTCTTTTTCACAAATTCTCATATCTTAATTTTAAAATTTTTATTTATCTATTTATAGATAGTTAATTTTATTAATTTTGAGGGTAAAATTATCATTTCATATGTAATATTAAAAATAAAACTTAAATTTTGTTTTAGTTTTATCTCTAAACTCTAAAAATTAATTATTTTTCTCTCATAAGTCAGAGTTTGAAAACTAAACCCTAAAAAAGAAAATATTATTTTTTAAAATTTAGCCTATAAAAAAAATAATTAGTTTAAAGAAATAAAATTTTAAGGGATTAGAGTTCTATTAATTTTAACTACCATGAGTAAGTAAATAAGATTTTCAAAATTAAATAATAGAAACTTGAGAGAGAAAGATTCTTTGGGTGGAAAATAGTCTTTTGGCGTTTAAAGTACTAGATTTATTTATTTATTTAAATATAATTTATACATATAATTAAATATTAATTTTAATTTTTAAAACATTAATTTTTTATCTTTTAATATCTTTTAACGTGTATTATTCGAACACATGTGAAGGCAGTTCTCCTACCTGATTAATCTCAATAAATGATTAAAGTAGTAGCTTCAAGTATCAGAAAGAGGAAAATTGCAGGGCGAAATTAGGCAGGTGTCTTCACAATCAGTTTATAATGAAACCCTTTTGATAAAGAAACTTATTTCATTTTCTTAATCTTAATTATTATATATAATTAATGGTTATAGCATTAATTTTGAAGCCTTCCAATATACTTAAAATAAATAAATAAATAAAGGATGGATAGCTTCACCTAACCTAACAAAAAGATTAAACTATTAAATAAATGAAATTACCAAAAATTGAAGACATGAATAGTTTCAATCCGAACCAAATTTGATCCAAAGTTAATTTGAATTCAATTTAAATTTAAAATAGTAAGGTGAAAATCGATCTCGATGTGTTTGATTGATGATAAATGGTTGAAGAAGAATTTAAAAAAAAAAGAGATTAATATCTTAGTGAGCTGACATTGTCAGATATGACGGGTGTCGGCAAGTGAAATGAAAGAAATTGCTTGACCTATGAAGGAAGAAGGAAGATTTTGACTCACTTTCTTTCTTTCTTTCTTTGTTTTTGTTTTCTTTTGATTTAGCGTGTCAAAATGTATCATTCAACAAACTCACAACAATGGATACCATAAATGCTCAAACTTCTCACCAAACTCCTACCAATTTGTTAGCCAGCCAGCTGATATAATGGTTGCAAGAAAGCTCCCCTTCCACATTAATAGAATCCAAGTGGAAATGGTAGACAAGAAATTTATCATCCTGACACGTCCACAGTTCTTTTCTTCCTTCTTTCTTCTTGCTTTTAATTCATCTATGAATTTCCAGAGTTTCAACAACCGCTATGCCATATGTATATACAAGTTGCCACGTTAAAATAATATATATACCGTTTTAAACCCAAAAACATTCAATAAGATATTTATCTAAATACTTAAATTTAAGTATACATTAGCCTAGTTAATAAATATATGTATTATTTGTGTATTATTCGTGTTCCGGTATTATTCATGTATTAAATACGTTTAAAAGGATTTTTTAATTCAAAATATATTAAACACATATTTTACATTATTTTCGTATTAAATGTAAATTATATATCGTATTTTTCGTTTATTATATTTTTGCCATATTTTTAAATTTTTGGATAAACTTAAAGTATAAAATTGTCCCTTCTATTTTCAGTTATTTACAAAAATGCCACTGTGATTAAAAAAAAAAACCCAACAACATTTATTTTTTAATTCTCAGTCGTAATTTTGCATTTTCCTCCTCTATAGCCTATACAAAGATTCACTCTAATCTAAAATCTAAAATCTAAGCTGATTAATTTGTTTGTTTTTTTCAATTAATTAGTACATTATTTATTGTACAAAGAATTTTAATTATATATTATATTATATTAAGTTTAATAGTTAATTAAATACTTTACATTTGAATTGTTATATTGATTTTTACAGAAAATTCATGAAAAATACTAAAATTATTATGATATTACAGTATTTTTATAAATATATTATTGACGATGTATCGTATTAAACCTGTATATACACATTTTATATTTTTCTAAAATACAAATTTTAGGGACTTTTTTTACAAACATAATTTTTATTATCCATCATATTATATCTGTATAATTTACATATCTTTTTTTTTTCCGTTTCCGTATTTATTAACTAGTCACATTAGAGTGTTTATGGTAAAAATGAGAAATAGTGAGTTGGTGTTTGCAAGTTATAGACAAGGGGAAACTGGAAAGAAAGAATAGATCGAGAATTCTCAACAACGTTTATCAATTTATTATTATAGTACTATTACTTCCAACAATCAATTCAAATTTCTGCTGTACTCAAATGATTTTGACAAATTCTAAGAAGGAACTTCAAATTACTTGCTCAACAACTTGTTAAATTTATTGTTTTTCTGCTAACAAAGATCTTGATGTTTGGTCAAGTTCTTTGACCAACATTAAATTGCCCCTCAAGCTATTCCAACTTCAAATTCCTACTTTGTTTTGTTAATTTTGTCTTATACAAGTTTTGTCAAATTTGTTGTCAAGAAGATTGTGCATTTGCTTAACGTATCATAGAGTTTTTTTGCCTTTTTTCTTCCCTGCAGATTGAGCTTAGCAAATGCTATACAGGAACATTGGTCTCTAGCTTGTCTCCTGCAAGGCATGTTGCCAATAGATTGAAACCCCGGTTGCATTCTTGATCACAATTGGAAAATGTTTGTTCAACAAAATTTTCCGGCTTTAATCATAAAATGACAAGTTTTCAGGATATGGGAAGGACAAAATCATAAGGTTTTCGCACATTGAAGAAAAGCCACATGTATGATCCATATCAAACAATGGAGGAGACTCCCATACATCTGGATGGAAACACAGCTCTGTGTCTGACTTTGAGTGAACACATGGCAAGTATAACATAGTGGATGACTGCCATTTAAATAATCAACACATGGCAAAATCTAGTGAGCGGATTCAAATGGCTTGTAGTTTAGCTGGTTTTTTACCCAAGTATCAACAAACAAGGCATGATGTTTTGAAAAGAGAATGCAGCAACAAACTTCTGACAGATTATTTTTCTGACAACTATACATAAATTTGATTGTTAAAGTTGACATCCTAACCATGCAAGAATATGCATCTACCATGTGGTAAATGATGATAAAACTCTATATCATTTCCCAGAACAGACATTTATTCCACTTCTGAAACGAAATCCATGATGCTTATCACATACTACATACATATTGATTTTTCAAAAGTACCAGAAATACAAATGAAAAATACATCGGTAAGTCACAACACTGAGGAGAATTTAACGAATGTTGTTCTTGCGTGCTAGTTCTCGAGCCATCTCCCTCAGTTCCTCTGGTGATTGAGGCCTCGGTCCCTCTGGGGGATACACTATGTAAGGACGCTTCACATCAAACGAAGAACAGGTGATTTAGAATTAAAACAAAAAAACTGGATCAGCAAAGAAAATGCCAGAAAAAATCTGGCTTTCAGAAATAGAAAAATCCACATCCATGAGAAAGAAGTTTGATGCTTTGCAGATTGTCAAACTTCAGAAAATATCGTATTAAGGATCACCTACTATAAAATATGAACACATTCAAGGCAGTGGTAAGCTAAGATTCTGTAACATCATATGCTGCAGCACAACAAAATTCTTTTATGAAGCATCTAATGATGTGCACATCCAATGCAAACAAACAAGAATGCCTCTATCCATATTAGCCAGAACAAGTAATTTTGTAGCACCAATTTAGAATGGATTACTTACTGTCCAATATAGTGACAAAGTATTAATAAAAAAGACAGCATCCTAAATAACTATATAAGTTTTCCAGTAAACCCATCATATTTTGACAATTAATGCCAAAAGAACAAGTCATATGATCAAGAATTTTACTTGGATAATAGGGGGAAAGGAAGAAAAAGAATTGATAACACAACCCACTTGATCAATGCCAGTCCAACCCAATCCTTAATTGAAAACCTTAAAAAAAATAGCATTCTCACACAATGATTTGGCCAAGAACAAGAAAAACTCTGAGATATCTGTTAAGGTGGATGGAAGACATATAGTTAATGATTCGGTTAAGTGAACCAGTAAGACCTAATTTAGTGATTCATATGCATGTATTTAACATTTGACCAAGAACTTAAACAAATACCAGGTTAAGCAAGTAAAAAGTCATTTAGTAGGCAAAGGGCAGTCTCCATCTTGATGGAAATTTCTTCACCATTAGCACTCACCAGTTAAAACAAAAATGGTAAACAAGGCAGGTTAAAATAGGACACCTTGACAAGGAAACCCTTTGATAGTGTTTCTATACAAAAGAAGTAATAAGCTTATTGAGGTTCAAAAATTGAATAAACTATGATTTTCCATGTCAAAGAAAAGCCATATGTTGGCATCTAGATAATAGCAAGTCCAATGAAGATACTCCTAATCTGATCTTTGAGAAAATTATTCTAACACCATTACCTCCCAAATCAAATATAAAGCAGAGAAATCAAATATTTAAAGTAATTTTTAAACTCAAATCATGAAAACATAATTCGCCACAAGCTTCAGCTAGAAATGCATCAACCAAAATAATTCATTTCAACACTCTCAAGAACGAATCAAACGAAACATCTTCAACGTTTTATCAAAAACTTTCCTTGCATCATCAAAACAGCATATTTCACCTTTCATTATAACATTTTATTACACAATTTCCTCGCACAATCAAATTAGCATATTTCCTCATTCTTTAGAACAGGTGGGGCCTCAATAGCATCATCATCATTATGCATTAAACCCGCATTTGATTATCCCCCGTGTAGCTTCCCTCCCCTACCAAGATGACCAGAACTAGAAAATGCTCTCAACACAAATTACAAAATCATTTTCTGGGGCTTGCTTGTATCTCATTATACAGCATTCTAAAACCCCAACTCAACAAAGAATATAACAACACTCGTTGAATATCGAACATTAAACAGTTGAAAAAAAAAATCTTACAAACTCAGCTTGCTATCCAGAGCTTTATATTCAAACAATTTTCTCATGGAATACCGAACATCAAACAGATGAAGGAAACTCTTACCACCTTACAGCTTTATATTCAAACAATTTTAATTGATCAAAAGCATGATGAATTTACATGTACAGGAAGATAGATAAAGAGAGAGATTTACAGTGCCTATAATTTTCTGAAGATTCTTGTTGTTGTTGGCGAAAGAGTACATAAGAATGATTGGAACGCTGACGTACAGACCGAACTTCGCGATCTCCAGAATCCCTTTCGATGTTCCCACAGATGACATCTTAATCGTTTCCTCCTTTTTTTCCCTTCCTCAATAAAACTGAAAGATGCAATTTTTTCCCGACACTTAAAAACAAACGAGCAAGTTGCAACCCTTGTAATTGCTGCAGATGCTTGCTAACAGCGAGAGACGGTAAATTTTAGGCATGTGTATGGCGGTGGGCTGGACAGGGCCGGACCGTTAGCCATCATAGCCCACACAAGCACAAGAAAACACAGGGGTCATTATTGGTTCTAAAAAAAAAAAAAGCCACTTTAGCCACTCAATCATGTATTATCGTGTGATTGAATAATATTTTATATTTAATTTAAAATCACCTAATTATATAATAATATATTATATAAATATTCAAAATTAGATACGCAATTTTATTATTACTAGTTTGTGTAATAACGATGATATACTATTATATCATATACAAATTTTTATAAAAAAATCAAAATTTTTAATAAATTTAACATATGGGTGAGGCTGGAAATTCATAGTTTCATCAAACCTTACGTATGAAATAGTCATTTGACATATTTATTTTGATCATTAGTAGTGGGAGATGAGTGACATTCTTTGTAAATCGAATAAAGACTACTGACTATTTCTCCTATCTTGGAGATTTTATTAATAATTCCTTAAACTTTTGGGAAGATAAGAGATGATAACTCAAAATCTTTTGCTTGAATTATTGAGCAATTGGCCTAAAAAAAATCCTATGATTGGTTAATTGGCATTGCTTGGAGTTGAAATTTAGTGGCTTATAAATTATAATATTAAGGCCATAGAGAGATATTCAAAGTTGAGAAGTAGCTATCTTAAGGTCCAATCATTTCAATTGTTAATTCAATCTTCATTTTTCTAATGTTAAATAATGTGTCATATTTTACATTATTTAGCTTCTTTGATTTTTGTTGGCTTCCACATTAATATTTCTAAATAAATTGACATTGATAGGCCAAATCTAATCCTCAATTTATATTGGTTCGAAAGATATTTTGTCAATACATGTTGTCTTGTCATTGGCCCATATGGATAGAGCCATTCCAATAATTCTATTTACAGTGACAATACCTATGCATTGTTAATTAATTTAAGGCCAAAACATCATTTCCCCCTCCCCCATAAGTTTAGTTGCATTTTGAAACTCGTTTGAAAAATTTAAAGTCATATTTATTAATCAATTAAGATTAAAATTTTTTATTGAAGATAAAGATAAAATATTTATTTTACTAATAATATTTAAAAAATATAAAATTTATTATATTTTTTTTATAAGTTGAAAAACTAATATTTCATCTCTATCTAAAGTTTTATAACTTTGAAAAGTCATATTTTTTCTCTTTCCAAATTTTAATGTTTTTTTCTTCCTCCCTTTGGCTACCATTTCTGGTGTTGATGAGCTCTTATCTCTACTTTAAACCATTGGGCAAAGCACGAAAAGTAAACTGGAAAGGATCTCTTTAACACCAGATCTATTTATTTCCCACAAAGAAACATGTTCCAAATTGATTTTCATACGTCTATCAACGGTTTAGGGTAGAGAGAGGAGACCGTCAGTGTCAAATATGGTGGCTAAAGGGTGAAGAAAAATTTTAGAGGGGAAATATAACTTTTTAAAGATAGAAAACTTTAGATAGAGATGAAATAATTAATTTTTAAAACTTTGAAGAGAAAATTATTTTATATTTTATATTTTTTAAATAATATTAATAAAATAATAATTTTATCTTTACCTTTATAAAAAAAATTCTATTAATAACGCATATATGAGTTTGAAAACACAATAAAACTTGGGCAGGACATGATCATTTGGCTATAATTTAATATAATTAAGCTCTTTTTACTATGGAAATATTATTATTATTATTATTAATTACATTAAAATTAACAAATTGGCTTCTAGTCAGCAGGAATCATGTGTTTACCTCCCATTAAAAAATCTTTTTCCGGCTTATTATACGTGAATTTTACTCCATAGCAGTTGAGTTGACCTGTAACAAAATCCCTCCCTTTACCTAGAATTGAAAGTTTTGGTATAGAGTTTACAAAATTAAAAAAAAAAAAAGAAGATAAAAATATATATTTTTTAATAATATTATTAAAATAATGATATTATTTTTAATTATAATAAAAAAATTTTAATAAAAATTAACTCATCAATAAATATATAAATTTTCAAGACTTTACAAATATATATATATTTTTATATTAAAATTTGGATTAAAAATAATCTTTTGCCATCTAAATAAATTGACATTTATAGGCCAAATCTAATCCTCCATTTATGCTGGTTTAAAAGATACTATGCCAACAGGAATCATGTGTTTACCTCCAATTAATAAGTCTTTTTCCAGCTCCTTATACGTGAAATTTACTCTACAGCTGTTGAGTTGACCAATAATAATTATTAATATTGTATTATTATATAATTAAATAATTTTAAATAATATTTATTATATAACAATATATTAATATATAAATTAATATTACCATTTGTATATATAATTTTATAATATTTATAAATTTTAAATATGATTAATTAATTTTAAATTATAAAAATCAAATAATCCAATGATCTTAAGGAAAATCTCCCAGCGATAATAAATTGTTATATTATTTTCTAATTAATAATAATTTTATAGCGAAAAAATTAATCATGAATCATGAGGTAATAATATATTTATTTAAAAATAAATAATTTTAAGATTAACGCAAAACAAATAAAATTAACCTAATAAATTTAAGGGGACAAAAGAGAAGTCCATCCAAAGACAAAACATAGTAGCCCTACATCATTGAAATGTCTATAAATGAATCATCGTACTTAAATAAATAAATTTTGGGACCATATATTGTTTCCTTTTTACCTTGAAATCGAATCACTAGCTGTTTGTGTATAATAATCGAGACAAGTTTGAGCTTATTATCGAGCAACTTGATAAGTTTATATGGTTTTAATTCGATTTAAGTATAATATCAATAAACTTTTTAAAGTTTAAAATCTTACACTTGTATTTAAGCTCATCGAACTTGAGTTTTATACAAAGTCAATCAAGTCAAGCAATATTCAACCCAACTTACTATAATTTTAGAGGATTCATTAGTTTATATATATTCATTAATATCTTATAGTTTATATATTAAGTATTTTTCGTTTATAATCAATGTGGGATTCAAATTTTAAAAATAAAAGATTTTGAATGACACAACTTAAGACGATTGTGAGTGTATTAGGTCAAATTCAATATCGTATCCACAAATCGTATTGTACCAAAGCCCACCATAAGATAGGCCTTGTGGGCAATACTAGTCCGCGATATGATAATATTCGAGACACAATTAAAACCTCATAACGCATATCTCGGTGTGTTTTAATAGTTATGTCCATTATATTATACATATTTAATTATTTTTTATATTTTCTTGAAAATCAGTACACTAAAGTGAGTGGCTGAAATGGGCCCTCCACCACCCATATTGATATATATATTTTTAAATTAAAAGGTAATGGGATGCTAATTATGAGAGATTAAACTTATAATAATACACATTACCTTGCTTTATGATAAATTATTGTAAAAGGTAATGAGCAGGAGCCTTACACCCCTTCTTTCCCATGAAAACTGAGGCTCAGTTTTGGCTTCATTTCCCTGTAAAACGCACCGGTTCCCTTTTTCCTTTGTTTTTGTCTGAAAAGTGATATAAAAAGACAAATAAAGAAAACAAGGATCAGGGAAAAGATCCCCCTCCTAAAATAATTTAAGCCTTTGCCCCCAACAACAACATTCATGTCAAGGTACGAAATAATTTGCCATTGCACAACGTCCAACAGTACTACTAGGGCACCGCCAACGTCTTCTCACTACGTCAGGCATGCTTCAATCGAAATTCCTTAATTGCCCTTCACGTGTTTTAAGTGACAGTTGAGAGAGATTTTTTTTCAATGATATCATCTTAAATATATAAATAAATATATATTATCATATAATTTAATAATTTTAAATTAAAAATAAAATAATATTTAATTATATAATAATACATATAAATATGTATTTATTTATATATTTAAAATAAATATATATAATATTATTCTTTTTTTTTCACTTAATAATTTTAAATAATACATAACAGAAATATAATATGAATTATTAACTTATTTAATATAATAATTATATGATTAATTATTCAATTCAAAAATTTTTTGATCGATTCAATTACAAAGAAACGGCCAAACCCGAAATAAAGTTTCTTTGGTACTATAAATATTATTTCAGCTCGTGAAGTTTGACTTCAACAATGCAATATGCAATCTGCAAACCAACCCACCCGTGAGTGAAAGGTCTTCGAAATTACGTTGTTGACGTTAATTGACAACATTATTTACTTGTTGAGACAGTGATAGCCAGTTAATCATGGAAGAAGAAGACGATGCTTTGGTGGGCATATTCAAGTTGGATTATCAAAGAAGCTTTTGACTATGAAGAAAAATCTACCAAGTAATAATAATAAAGGAAGTGATATTTTGGTTGTTTACGTATAAATGTGTTGCCACTTGTGGTTTTAAAATGTTTAAATTGTTAGTGGGTGGCAGTAGTTTTCACCAGCTAGCATATTCACGATCCTCGCTTGCCTTTCATACCTTTTTCATGAACAATGGCTCTCTGTAAATTGAACATTTGATGTTGACAGAGTGTGCCTCTTCTCCACCGTCTGTTTCTGAAGCCTGCACATTCCCCCCTTTCCTTGCATTCGTACTAATTTTTGACTGCATATTAGATATTTGTTATTAAGAAAGGTTTAGTTTTTGACCTCGCGGGGAAACTTGATATAATTGATGTAAAGTTGATAATTGGATTTAAAATTTTATTTGGGTATGGTCAATTTAATATTGTAAATCTGAAATTTAACCTGGGTGTGATCGATTTATCTCAAAAAAGTGATATGATTTAAATAAGGTTTTTCATTATAAAAAAAAAAAACTTTAAAAAATAATAAAATTATTTATGCATATAATAATATTAATAATTTATGTATAATTATTAGATTTAATAATTTTAAATTACAAGTAAACATACCTTCCTTACTGCATAAATGAGTTCTTATTGTTTAATATTTTAGTTAGGGAATTATATTAAATACTTATTTTACCCTTTTATTAAGCAAAAATACCTATTTCTCTTATTCTTAAACAAAAATACCTATTTTTCTTATTCTTAAGCAAAGATGCCCTAATTTTTTTTAAAATACCAAAATTACCCTTCATCACATCTATATAAATCCTCTCACTTTCACTCTCATTACATACACTTTTTATATTACTTAAACACTCACTCTTACTCTTATTTTTACTTAATATCAATTATTACGGGTTTGTTCAAAAGAAAGAAGTTCATATTTTTGAATTCGAATCGAAAAAAATCAATTCATGAAAAAAAGTATTTTTATAAATTTTAACTCAAAACTTAATTTTATTTGTTAAATCTAGTTTGTATGTCATGTAAAAGGATATTTAAATATTTGATAATAATTTAGCGGTTAAATGAAATGTTAAAAAAATATGGAGGGTATTTTGACATTACACAATATATAAAGGATTTAACTAACATGTTAAAAATAAATAAATATATTAAAATACCCTTGAATGTCAACAATAAAAAAATCACTTAAAATTTTGAAAAAACATATCTGAATTTTGAAAACTAACACGTTCAAATAGCATAGGAACGAGAAAACTAAAAAATCGATCTGAAATTTCATAATTACATCGTAAAACATGTCTCAAAAAACATAAAACTAAAGAGACAGATGTCAAATTTGAAAATTATATATAAAAAAAGTCTAGCTCGGTCATAAACAAGCTCAAAATCATAAAAACCGAAAATTCTAAATTTGGTAAAACAAAAAAACTGCATAATACACACTGAAACCGTTTTGTTTAGGCCTCTAAATTGGGCGCAACCAGCAAAGCTATTGTCGTTATAGAGGTCAAAACGAGCTTTGCGTTGATATATTACAGACCCCGTAACTCTTCCCAAATCAAAAGTTATGGTCGTTCAAAGTCTATCGTCTACAGGTCTTATAGTTTAAAAAAAAATCAATTTCCACCCAACCCATGGTTTTCACGGTTCAATGGATCTCCCCCTCCCCCTAAAATTTTGAAAACGCTAAATTTCCCCCCGACCCCACGGCTGCCCATGGGAGATTAACGTAGTGCTGACAGATCTAACCTATTTTTCGGCTAAAACTCGTCATTTCAGCCTCTAATTTCAACACAAAATCAAATCTACACATCCAATAACACAAAACCCCTCAAGAAATTTAAGCAAAACAACTAAAAATCAAAACATTTTATGCATAATTCAAAATAAAAACCCTAAACATTCAAACCTCAAAATCTCCCTCAAATCTCAATACTCATAACAATAAATTAATTCAAACAAAAAGTGAGATGATGTACTATACTTGTTTGTCATTTTCGGTTATAGAAAAATACAAAAAATCAAACAAAAAAGACTGAAACCCATTGCGCCTATGGGAGATTTGAATTTTTCTCTGAATTTGAATCTTAAATCCATGGAAAATGTGGGGTATATATATTAGGGTAGTTTAGTCATTTGCTAAATTGAAGACATTTTTATTTAATCCTTAGAGTTTTAGACCATTTTGCTTAACACTCTTTAATTTTAGACATTTATTATAATTTCCTTATTAGGGAAATTAATTAAAATACACATATGGTTTCCTGCTTATACACTTTTAGGCCAATGTTTTTTTCTTTTACTTTTATGAGCAAATAACATAATTTGTACCTATTTTACCCCTAATTTAAAAAACAAAAAACTCTAAATCAAAATCAAAATAAAACATATGTAAAACAAAACATAGAAAATGTAGGGTAACCGAAAACAAAAATCTCAAACCAATGGGTGACAATTCTTGGAGTTGGAACCTTCGACAAACAACAACACTTCATAAATGGATTTACAGGTAAGTTAGAGTTTTAGTTATTTAAGGTCGATCGCAGTTTATACGATTTGAGTTTATGTTTATTTTTATCAAACAGACGATAAAACCCGATTGTTAATAGTTGTGACTCATTTGTCTAAAAGTGTAGTTGTGACAGAAAGGAAATCTGGATGCAAAACACGTAAATTTACAAGTAAATTGTGCAAACCCACACAAATCATGCAAACTCATGCAAACTTTGCAAATTACACAAACCGTGTATAATCTGTGAAGTGCCTATTGTGTGGTTGTGTAGTTTGCATAATTTGAGTAGTTCGTGCAGTTTGCTTATAAATTTACGCGTTTTATATCTAGATTTCCTCTTCGTCGACAACTACACTTTCAAAAAAATAAGTCATAATTATTAACGATTAGGTTTTACTGTCTATTCAATAAAAATAGATATAAACTTAAATAGTATAAACGACCACTGAACATAAATAATCAAAACTCTATCTTATTTTTGAATCTATTTTTGAAGTGTTATTGTTTGTTGGAGGTATTACTATTTGTTAAAGGTTCAAACTTCAAGGATAATTATCGATTAGTTTGAGATTTCTATTTTTAACTATCTTGTGTTTTTTGTATTTGATTTTATATGTATTTTATTTTGATTTTGGATTAGAATTTTTTGTTTTTTATATTAAGGGTAAAATGTGTATAAATTATCTCATTTGCTTATAAAAATAAAATGCAAAGGTATAAACAGGAGACAATATGCATATTTTAATTAATTTCCTCAGGGCGAAAGAGTTAAAAAAGAACATAAACAAGGGCAAAAAAGTAAAAACAACATGTCCAAACAGAAGTCCCAAATTGGAATAATGACAGGCAGGCAGAACGCAGCCAGAAGCCGAGAAAACCTAGTCACAGTTTTCCCCAAATGCACCTATATAACTAAATTCCATCACTTCCAAAAGTCCCTTGTCTCTCCTAGGCTCCGCAACTCGTGGTTACACCCATTCTCGGTGTAACCCATGCGAGTCATGGCAGCCGGGACTCAGTCCTCCGCTCACCCCAGCCCACCACCGCCTCCACAATCACAGCCCAAAACAACAACCCCCATCGCCACCGCCACGCCAACAGTCCTCAACAGGTACCAACTGGGACGCCTTTTGGGCAGAGGCAGCTTCGCCAAGGTTCATCAGGCTTGTTCCATCGTCGATAACAGCGTCGTGGCTATTAAAATCATTAGCAAGAATGCGAATCTTGATTCCAACATGGAGTCTCGAATCGTTCGTGAAGTTGCCGCCATGCGCCGTCTGCAGCACCACCCTAATGTGTTGAAAATCCACGAAGTCATGGCTACCAAGACCAAGATCTACCTCGTCATGGAGTACGCCTCCGGTGGTGAGCTTTTCAACAAGGTCTTGCGCCGTGGCCGGTTCACCGAAGTCGCCGCCCGCCGCTACTTCCAGCAGCTTGTGTCGGCTCTTCATTCCTGCCACCAAATCGGGGTTGCTCACCGTGATTTGAAGCCGCAAAATCTCCTCCTTGATCAAAACGGCAACCTCAAAGTTTCTGACTTTGGTTTGTCGGCATTACCGGAGCAGCTGAAGAACGGGCTGCTTCATACGGCTTGTGGTACCCCAGCTTACACGGCTCCTGAGGTCATGGCTCGGCGTGGCTATGATGGTGCCAAAGCTGATGCATGGTCCTGTGGAGTTATCTTATATGTATTGCTTGCTGGCTTTTTGCCGTTTGATGATAGAAATTTATTAACTATGTATAAGAAGATTCAAAGAAAAGGCTATCAGTTTCCATCTTGGATCTCAAGACAAGCTAGATCGGTTATATATCAGCTCCTTGATCCAAATCCTGAAACAAGAATGAGTATTGAAGCTTTAATGAATCTTTCTTGGTTCAAGAAATCGTTGCAGCTGAAGGGTGAACAAGAAAATAGTTTGTTTGATAACAGAGATTGCAAAATTGGCATGGTGTCAATGAATGCGTTTGATATAATATCTTTGTCATCTGGGTTGGATTTATCCGGCCTTTTTGAGGTGACGAAGAGGAAGGAGAAGAGGTTTACGACGGTGGAGAAGGCGGAGAGAGTGGTGGAGAAGGTTAAAGAGGTTGGTGAGAAGTTGGGTTATAGAGTTGAGAGAGGAAAGAGTGGTGGTGTTATAGGGTTGGGGAAGCTTGGGAGGATGGTTTTGGTGGCACAAGTACTGGAGATTGCACCACAATTTTTGTTGGTGGAAATGAAGGTAGTCGACGCCTGTGGTGGCGGCGGTGGGGCGGTGGAGTTTGAGGAGGTTCATTGGACTGATTTGCAGGTGGGGCTTCAGGATATTGTTCTTTCATGGCATAACAATGATGTAATTGTTATGTGAAAAAATGGTGAATTCAGTTAATTGGATGGATATTTTATTATTGTAAATCAGTAGAAATTTATGTTAGTAGTTCAGCTGAATAAAAGCTTCAGTTTGTTCCTTCATCATTGCTTGTGCGGTCTGCTCTCAGTCTCAGCTCTCAATTCTAGAAACTTTAATCCTGGAAAGATTTCAGGTGTTGCTAGAATGGAAACATTTCCAGAAGTTGAAAGAGATTGAATTGTAATATATTGTAAAATATTAAGTAATAAAATCTGTACCTATACCTAGAAGAAAGTTGTTTTTAAACCCTGATTGTAGTTAAGAATGAAGGCGCTCACCTGCAATCCAAATATAGAAAGTCTTTGCAATCCGAAATCTTTCTGCCCTCCCTTTGCATAGATTGTTATGCTGAAGATGCCTGCGGGCTAACTTGCCACTCCAGCCTCGTTCATCTAAAACCACTCAAAAATTGATTGGACCATTCATACAAATTGATTTATACAATGCTTACTCTAACTTGACAAAGCTTAAATCTTACCAGCTTTATCAGGAGCCTCTAGAACCAGCAATCGGCTTTCTTTGGTCTCTAGTCCATCTGTTTTCGAATGGATGCATAATCTGCAAACTGCTAGATTCATCATTCGGTAGATCACTTACTGCATTGCTGCTATGACGTTCGAGAGGAGTTTCGATCAGATTTGGATACCAACTCATCGTTTGAACTTCATTGATGCAACTAAAGCTTGTTGCAGAGAAAATCTAAGGATCATCACCATCATCATCGTCTACTCCAGCCGCACACAAAAGTGTCAACATTTGCAAACCACTCTGAACATCCTTCTTCCTTGTTGATTCCAGCTTGTTAACAGCTTGCCTTGGAACTCCACATTGAATGAGAGCAGCTCCCAGAGATTTGAATGTGTAATCATCAGGTTGAATGGCAGAATGCACCATTTCCTTAAAAGTTCCAACCATCTCTTTGAATCTCCCATCCAATGCATACAACCCAAGCACATTATTCTAACTTAATAACTCAGTTGTAAGTTCGAATTCTTTCATCTGTTTTGCAATGCGAGTAGCTTCTTCAAACCTACTATATCGCTTGTACATGATCAACATCATTGCAAACATAAGCTTATTAGTAATCCCAGTTTTCTTCAAGTTCTCAAAAAGCTCTTCTGCTTGTCCAACCATATATTGCTCACGTATAGGCCAACCATATATTGCTTACGTAGAGATTAATGATACAATTAGTGTGCACCTCTTGTGATTTAAGATTTGGTAAGTTTCTTGTGCTTCTTTCAAATGACCAACTTTAAATAAAGCTTAATCAAGGAGTTACATATCACAGCATTTGCAGGCAAGCCAGCAATCCTCATGGCGTCAAAATAACTGATAGCTTCCTTAGCACTGCCAGCATTGGCAAAAGCATTTATCAATACACCAAAGGCAACGACTTCAGGCTCCACATTAAATTGAATCATCTCCTTGCACAGTCCCTCTGCCATTTCCAACTGCCCAAACTTTTCAAAGCTTGAAATCACGGCACAATATGGGATGCAATCACTGACAAGTCCTGCCTCCTGCATCATTCTTAGGTGCGGTTTTTCCATGTGAGGCAAGTCAGAACCAGCTAAAATTTGTACGAGTGATTTATAGCTAGTTAGCTGCATTTGTCAGGTGGTATACCATATCTCCACGCTATCAGATAATTGGCATGCCTTATCACAATTCTTTCCCATTCCATATGCCTTTATCATCACATTGAACTCGAACAGTCAACTTTCTCCCTTCTTGGCGACAACTGAAAGCTCTTTCCCTCAGCATCCAAAATATGCCCCCGCTCTTCATATGCAACAATGCTGGCAGTATAGCCCTCAGAACTCATATTCCCTGCAAGATAAACCTTCTAAACCATGACAATGACTTCTCCAACAGCCCAGCTTCAATATTCATTTGCGTCAAAGCTGATTGGGTGTATTCATCAATCTCAAGATCCTTTCTGTCCATCTCCGCTATGAGTTCTTCAGCTTCAGAAACTATATGGCTTATCAAGTAGGCATACAAAAGGGTGCGGTAGCTCACAATATCTGGCTGAAGGCAAGCCTCCTTCATCTTTGAAAAGTAGCTTGCAGCCTTTTTTATATCATCATGTTGAGCATGGAGGAAAATCAGGATATTACATGTTCTGGCGTCAGGTGGACACTAAGTTCCTCTATCTTATTTGTGCATGAAGCCCCTTCTACTATCTGGTAATCGTGCCATAAATGTGTATCATCGTATTGAAAGTCACGGTATTTGGAACAATCCCTTCTCTGAGCACCTGTACAAGGTTTCAAACACCCCTCTAAGTTGCCCTGCTAGTGCTTTCTCATATGCTTCAATTAAAGCATTATAGGCGTAAGAGCTTAAACAACCATGGGTTTTCGATCCATTTTTCACTCTGCCCAATCATTATTTTAGCTGTTCCTTCCCCACTCGTAGACCCTCTGGAGGACCACTTCTTGAAAAACTCCTTCACCTTTTGGAACTCCCCTGCCTTCCTATACACGTGCACAACAATCTCCATCGGGCTTCATCCCATGTTTATTCATCCTTTCAAGCCAACGGACTGCCTCTTTCTTAGTTCCACCTTTGCTCTAAACATCAATCAAAGTACAATACATAGAATTAATCAACCCAATTCCTTTAATACACATATCGTCTAACAAACTCTCAACAAACTTCACTTATGTGCTTTGCCAAAATTCCTGCGCATGATATTATAATGAATCACATTCATCTCGTAACATCCCTTTCTCTTGAACCACCCAAAAATTTCTAAAGCTCTCTCCCAACGTGACTGCTCCTTCAAAGTAATGCTTCTTTAGTTTCTACTAATCTTCTCTTCCGCGGCTCTAAAGTCGCGTCCGAATCTTTACACGTATCCAAAGCCTGACACATTAACGGAATACAACGTCCATAGGAGGCCCACTTCATTGAACATTTGGCCTGCACTTCACCATTCGCGTTAGCGTCTCCAAATCTATTGCCAATATTTCTATAAATCAAAATTCTAGCATCAGCCTTTCTGTTTTCTCTCTCTTCTCAAATTGGGTTTTCCTCAAAACTTCGTTTTTGCAAGTCGGTTTCAGGGGCCACAAATTTGGTTCACCGAAGTTGTCGTGCTTGTCAATTCTGTTGAACTTCTTGCTAGCTCCTATATTGGAACTTTAAAGCTTTTTGTTTAAATCTCTGCGTTTGTTAATGGGATCTTTACTTGTTTCTAGAGAAGTGACTGAGACAGAAACACCAATATTGTTGGGTGCAGAGATTTTCGAGGAACACAGAACGTGAAAAACAACTGGTTTCTAAATGGGACTTAAATGAACACGTTTCTTTATTTCTTTCTTTCTGACATTGGATTGTAAGGATGAATCCTACATATAGAGTTTCAGAAATATGAAATATAATTGTGATTAACTCTTTTTACTCATTTTGTAGCCCCCAGCTCGCCTAATGGTGATGATGAATGAGTTGGGCTTTTAAAATTTAGTTTAAGGATTGGTGCCGGCTTTGGTTCATACTTAACGGGTAGCCCATATCTATTTTATTATAAATAAATGGGGATGGTTTTTAATACAAAGTTTTAAAACATTTATTCTTTGACATTTAAGTATCATTACGTCCTGGTTAATTTGAAAATTTTGCCTAAAAATTGGTTAAAGACATTTACATTTGAATTTCAACTGAATTAGCTCTTTTGGAGGTATGAAGTTTTCGCATTTTCCCAAAAAATATGGTGGCCATCTAAAAACTGTCATTCACACACACTTGCAGAGTTGCTCCTGTTCTATCATTTTGTATGTTGTACTTTTATGGTAGATGAAAGAAAATATGAAACTATTCTACAATTATGAATAAATCATTGCAATTATCCTCCTTGCAGCACTCCAGATTTACAGAATTTTTGCAGAGCCATTAACAGGATCAAGCATGACAAGAGAGATTATTTTACAGATGAACCAGCTTTACCATATAGAGACAAGGATTTGCTTAACTCTGATTTCATCTTCAAGTAATTATGAGAATTAGGAGATCATTTTTTTTACCCTGCACAGATCAGCAGCCCATGAGACAAGTCAGGTGCCTGCTCATTTACAATACTTCTTGAACCACACTCCAATATTGAGGAAGCATTCAAAGTCCGACTGCGGTCTGTAGAAATGGAAAATATACCAGAAGTCAGCACAATGCGACACATTACCTTTTAAACTATGCTGCGGTTGTGATCAGGAGAAATCATGAAGGCACATTTTTACCTTTCAAGTGCATGAACATCCTTGGGAAACATAATGACTTTGGTTTCAATTCCTTTCTCCTTTAGTGCCCGTGCATACTACACAATTCAAAAAAACATAATCCATTCAAGGTACCATTATACACCATCTACTAGTCATCTACACAAAATAATTCAGGGATGTTCCATGGTTTGCTAACAAAAATTGTAAGAGAGGATGAAAAAGAAAACCAAATTTCCAGTGAAATTCCCATTGTCTCTCTGGTAGGTTTTTTTTATCTTGTGCACCTTTGCAGCATGACTTAACAATCATTTAAGCTCTTGCAGAAATTGCCAACTATATAATTAAAACAGATTAGTCATTTAAAATCATTTGTATAAGTGGAATTTAATATCTTACTTGCAAGCCAACAGAAACTGGAACACGAAGATCCTGAGCACCTAAAAGAAAAAGGGTTGGTGTTTTGACCTGCAGAATCCATTAAGATGCGTAATTTAGCAAGGAGATTCTATTTTAGCAGGGAAGAGTCAATAGTCATGATTCTTTGAAATAAATCTGTTTTTTTCACAAGAAAAACAAGTTCTAAATCTTTTGCTCATGCGTATCAATATTACAATAACCTGAAATCTATGAATGTGGCAAACACATCCAACTTATTGCAAGCCAAAAAGTTACTCTGCTAAGAGATGAGAGATTGAAAGAGGACAAAGACTAAGAAACTCCACCCTCACCATCCACATGTGGGAAATAAGTCCAAAATATTATTATCTTTTGCCAACATCATGAGAAAGGCGCAACTTTGATACCATTTACAATGGCTACTCCCTTAAAGTATACTGTCCACTTTTATCCTAATTAGCACAATTTTTATTTGCAATCATCTAAGAAACCTCATACCTCTATATATATCGTACAAAGACCCTTTTTAACCACTTGACATAAAAGACATTGGTAAACACACCTTTGAGATGTGTGATATAGGAGACTTGCTGTAAAAGAGAGTCAAGTGCTCAGCCGAAGGTGATTCCGTAAAGCTGTATTTCCCCTTGCTTCCATAGGATACCACATAACACCAATCAGGGATATCTGTTGTACCAACCATCAGTGCAAGATTGCAAACAGGATTCATTACAGCAGCTGCAACAAACTTATCTGGTGCCTGAACAAAATTTAAAAACAATTATCAGTATGATTTTGAAGGTATGTTACTTTCATTTACTAAAAATGATGTAACAAATCACAACATCCAGTCTACCAAAGAACACAAATGAAAACCATCACACCTGGCCAATCAAGTGACTAGTTAGAAAGCCACCATGGGAATTGCCAAGCACTGTTATTTTAGAGGAGCTAGCAAGTCCCATATCAATAACATGATCTATAGCAGTGAGTACATCATTGACATCCTGTGTGTGATAAGCCAAGATATTAGGAGACACATCTTACCAAACAATCTAAAGAATCTTATGAGAATTTAGATGCTCTTGAAAGAAATGAACAAATCGAAGTTTACATAACAAATCTGGATTGAGAATCAGCACCTGGGATCCAGCTTTCCCTGGAAGCGATTGCAATGCTTCCTCACCGAATCCCAATGACCCTCTGAGATCAACTACCATGTTAGAAGAAGCTTAAATGAAAATTTATGCCAGCCTCCTTTCTTATTTTCCTTTGCAGAAGAAGGACTATATGAGAGAGAAAAAAGAATCTATTTCTGAGGTTAAGCAATTTCTGTGGGCAGAGTGGGATTGTGTGATGTAGGGTTTAGAAGAACCGACAACAGAGTATATACATATGTAACTTAAATTTCATAATTTAACCAAGCTAAAAAGGTAAAATTTCACTTGCCTGTAATTTACTATCAACAAACTGAAACCGATAGAAGCAAGAAAAGCTTGGGTCTTTGAAAAGCTTGACAATGAGACAGAATGTGGCCCCCCATGAAGGACTGCAATTAGTGGATCACAGGCGCTATCTCTCTTAAATTTAGAAGAGACAAATATAGCTTCAAACGGTTTCTTGGCACCTGAAATGAATAAAATACATACAGGACTCAAAAATCATGTTGGCATGAGTAATATGATTTCAGAATTCAAATATTGCTGGTTATAAAACCGGAAGATTATTAAATAAATGCACCACTCTACATTAACTCAGGCATCAAATATTTGCAGGGGTCTGAGCCTTGTGCAGACATTTTAGATGTATCCTAATGCTTTTATCAAGGAATCAGATGATTTATTATTATTCTGCAAACTTCCCAAGTACACCATCAATTCTGCTTTGCCAGTAAAACCTCCGGATTTTATTTAATTTTACAATTGATTATTTCATATTCTCTCAATCATCAACTAACTTTTTATTAAATAACACTATTCTTTCATATCACCATAAGATCATAAATCCATCAGAGACTTTGGCACATCAGTATAGCCATTTTTGTCCTAATTAAGACAAAAGCATGCACTCTCAACAGAATGCATCAGTAATATTCCATCGACCTGTATGAAGGCACCACTTAAAATATAAAAATATGGTTGTTTAAAACCAGAATCACATTGTAATACCTTCTGTTATGTTAGCAGAAACATCCTTCACTGGAATTTTCATAATACTGAATTTAAGAGATGAGAGCAATGATCTAACCTGCACAAGTAGAGATTCTGTTTCATATAATCTAAATTTGTTGTATCCACTTATGTAATATGTAGCAAAAGAAAATGCATAACCTTCTTTGAGCATCTAAAGATGGGGCTTGAGACATTCAACCAATTCCATGCACCATTCTTATTGGCTCTCTCAACAAGATAAGCGTATTTGATTTGAGGAATGTCTACTGGACTGCTACACACTGCAAATGTGAAAGGAGAAGAATTCAATTCCATATCTTTGCTTCAAAATAAGATGTGCTATGGATAAAGAATATAACTATGTGTTACCAGCAATAATATTGTCCCCATCCAGTGTAAGAACATCCCATGAAAAATTTGACTCAGTGGGAGTAATGCGTAATGACTCCCCACTGTAATTTCATAATCATATAATCAGTTGATTTTATCAAAAAGATTTCATCAAACAAGGTCATAAAATCATTAAGTCACCTCAGCACATTCACTGAAATTATTACTTGACTACTACCCCAGGTGGAAGATAATATCATAGTGCATCCATCAGAAAGCCACGGATTACTTAGGATATATGAACAATAAAGCCCTGGGAAGCAATCATCCTCTGCACACTGCACGGCTGGAATCTGCAGAGATTTTTTAGAATAGAGCAAAGTGAAATGCAGCTCTATCATTAAATAAATATATATAAATAGAAAAATAAGTATATGACTAAATCAACATGTTTCAAAACCTTCAAAATTATTTACTTAAGTATGTTATTGGCCAGTTTATCACCAAATAAAGAAAAAGAGAGCAAAGCACTTAAGCAAACAAAAACATTTAGCCCTATCTCCATGACTTACGTTTATACAGGTTAGAAATCTGGTAGGTAAGTGCTTGTTTCACATGTTCACAGTAGAATCAATGTTCATAACTTGCGAAAGCATGCAAGGAAACAAAGGATGGAACAAAAATAAAAAGGTATTGATTACTCAGAGAAGTTGACTATATCCAGAAATAACTATAAATAGCAGATTGCTCACCACGTCAAGAATTTTATCAGATGTAGATGGCTTTCCATTGGTGGCCCAATCAATTCTGTGAAGTGAATTTGTTGCCCAATGTGCTCCAGAGTCCACAGAACATTTTGCAGATAAAAACACAAGGCCCTTTCCATCTGGACTGCAAAGACAGAAGAAAGGGAAAAATGGTATATGTTCAACCAGAATCAGAGGGCACAAAGCAAACTAAACAACTATGATCCACAGGTCAAACTCCTACTTTAACGAAGGTATAAAATTAATTGTAACAGCCACAGATTCCTAGAAAATTTCTCCTAATCTTGATAAAATTAATTTATATATTCCACAATTAACAAAACAAATGAATGGTTTTAATAGATCAAATCAAACAGTCCCCAATAATAAAAATGTAAGAACATTGTAATACCTGAATCGTGGAAAGAAGGCACTGCTGATGCTTTGAGTTAAGTTAACAACAGGAAAATCTTCACAGGAGCTATCTCTGGAGCATGAATAGAAATTCCAAATAATTCAATACATCAGAGTTAGCTATCCAACTACTATATGACACTATTTACATACAAAAGAACACCTTCCCCCCCACCCCTCCACCATCACCCCCAAAAAAAATCACAATAAAAGAAGAAGAAGAAGATTGGATTCTAAAAAGCAAGTGACCCACTTGAGTTTGCACTCACTGCCTTCTGACTTGTAAAGTGATGCCTTGACTGCATATAATGCACATGGCCTGTTACAGCAATATTTAATACCCAGTTTTCTTGAATCTGATGGCCACCCAACAAAAACCAAATATTGGTGCAAGCCTTCGGTTGATGGAGCCCATACAACTTGCCCAATGCTCAAAGACTTCGGAATTCCTTTAACACATTGTACCTCTCCACTGCACAGAAATGGGAAGTTTAATTTAAGGTTTCAACATTCAAATATAAACTCCCATTGATTTATCATAGCAATAGAATAGACAAAGCATAGATGCAGACCTGTCAATGTCAATTAAGAAAAGAGAAGGCCGCCTCTTTCCTGCATAGGTTTCTCCCCAATCCTCCTCCCAATCACCTTGACCATTCCAGCTACCACAATCCTTATCTGTGGAACCAGCTTTCTGGTAGCCCATACTAAACATTGGCTTCGGAGGAGATGGTTCCTCAGCAACATAAGCAATAAGAGTTTCATCAGAGTTCCAAGATATTCCCTCAAACCTGTATATCCAGGAAGCCTTCAATTTTTTCCAGGACTGGTAAGGCAATATGGTTAAAAACTCTTCTGCTAGCACAAACACGGTCAATACCAGTTCCTTTACCAGCATAACTACTTATAAAATTGAACAGTTCAACAGCTAAACACACATGCAAAGAGTAAATTAAATTAGATTAGCTCAGAATACTAAAGACTAAATCACAAGAAGAATGATAGTTGGTTCATTAGTTACCATCCATCAACATATACAGAGCCATGCACAGTTTGAGGGATTTGGAATTCCTTTTCCAACTGAGATTGATTCCAAATTTCAAGATGAGTAGGAGATTCATTTTCTGGATTCCGAACTACAAGAAGCTTTGAACCTGACGGTGATGGAACAATAGTAGCTGCACCTGCCATCTCAAAAGGAAATGGGGCCCATTGAAAGTTTACAGAATTACTATTTTCCTTTGAAATAGCAGTGGATAGCATGAACTTCCTCTTCTTGTTAGCCAACAGATTTGGTTGGCTAATCAAAAACATAGCCTGTGTGCCTATTCCTGCATCAATGATTTATAACAAAAAAAAAATATAGTGAATCATGGGCATTATGAAGGAATTAAGTATGGCAAAAGGTTGCAAACATCATCAGTCATACCACTGCCTGAATTAAAAGTCCACGCCATGTCAATGGTAGTGATATTAAAGAACTCTTGAAGCAACTTGGATTGGGAAGCATATTCTTCTTCACTGGTTGTGTCTAACCCTGAGAGAATTTCCTTTGGGGTACCAACCTTAGAACCATCCATGGCTAGAGATGTGGACAGCTGCTTACTACAAATTTAATGAAAAATAAAATCATTACTAACAGTCTACAGGTAAGAATTTTGGGAGCAGGAACACATTTCTCTAAGAGGAAAACACAATTAGTCCATAAATAGAAGGTGCAATACAACCATTTAAGTAATAATCACTAGATTGTCCTTGTGTAACAATTACATTCCGGCAATTCTAATTCTGAATTATATAAATTGCATGGTATAAATAACCATTTTATAGATTGGTAAATGTAAACAATTCACAATTAAGCAACTTTTTATTTATGCATTAGTGTGCTCACTTATCAAAGAATATATCAAAGTTTACTTCTATAAATATATACATGTGAATGCAAAGACATACTAATAAGTTCAAGCAACCTGATAGAAATTGGGAACATATTATACATACATACATACATGTATATATATATACACACACAAAAAATAAATAAATAAATAAACTTTGAGTAACTAATTAACTATTTCCAAAGCTAACATAAGAAATTTTTGATTACCTGAATGTAGCACATGAATATTCCAAAAACGAAGAAAGAAATAGAGAAAAGAAGTTGCAACTGCTAGAGGTGGTATAAAGGATAATTTCAAGAACATCAAAAAAGAAGGAAATGATGGGAGTTACCGGCACTTATAAAACTAGTAAAACATAGACAACCAACTAGCTATATACAAAATTAGAATTTCAACTAAATTATTTCCAGTTATATGTATTAAACATAAGAAAAAGTCTCCGCAACAGTAAGTGATAGTAACAAATCATAGCAAGCGTGAAGTTAATTAACTCGATTTATGACAATAATACAAATGCCACAATATTCTATTCTATCAACAAAATCTCTATAATTAAATGATATAATCATCACTACTTGCATCAAAAACAAAATTCAAATCTAGTTTAAAAAATTAAAATAAATTACATAAAACCTGATCAACGAATCTTCAACATACGAGTGTTAAACAACACAAAAATCATCCAATTCATTAAGTGCTAAAAACTTATCAGTAAACGGTATAAAACAAATGCAGAAATTAGAGAGATAGAAAACTGAATCAAAGATGGTAAGGTGGGAACCTGAAACTAGTAGTTGAGTGTTGTTAGCAGTAAAATTAAATTTACGAGAGAACTTACGCAGAGAGTGAAATAGTGTAGAGAGTGAGGAGAGTTGCAGAGACAGTGTAAGAGTGACGAAGATGAGATAAAAAACGCAAGAAAGATTCAAGGAGAAAGCACGTTGACTCAACACGACTGGCCGACTGGGAGATGATGCCACTTAATAAAAATGATATTCTACCCATTGCAAGCTTTTAAAATACAATTTGGAAATTGGAAAATCAAGGGAACGTGATTTTATTAATTATTGATGTAACATGCACATTTCTTAAGCATTAATTTGAATATATTGCAATTCTAATAAATTCGATTATATTATAGAATTGGTAGTATTTTATTATCAATTTAAAATTAAATAATTATTTTTTATTAATAAAAAGATATATTCTAATTATTTAAATTTTAAAAATAAAATTCTCACTTATAGTTTAGAGTGACAATTAGACCTATAAAATTAATATTTTATCAATTTGTTAAAAAAAATTTATGATAAAAACAATAACGATGGCAAAAATAGTTAATATTTTTATAATTAGAGATAGAGATAAATGAATTCCAACTTGTCTCTTCCTTGGTTTTTAATTCTCTAAATTCTTATATATTGAATTACTCTTAAAAGTTTTAAATTATTACAAATATAATTTGACATTTAATAATTATTTTATTATTTTTTTATCGAAGATGAGATAAGGAAGGGAAGAGAAAATTTTTCCACAAAGAAGAGATGGGGTTCCCTATCATCCTTATATCGAGAACGAGAAAATATTTTTTTTTGTGAAGATAAGAATTAAGATATTCGATTTTTATCTATTCAATTATCACTTATATTATCATCCTCCTCTATTAATGAATTATTTTGATTTTTCTAAAAATAATTATTTTATCTTTAAATTAAAATTATAAAATTATTATTAATATCTAAATTACAAGATTACCAATTACACTTAAATGCACATTAAAAAGAGACGAACATCTAGATATTAATAAATTGTTTTCCCGCTATCATAGGGAGTTGCCTTGTATTAGGCCAATTGTCAATTATTTCAAAAAAAAAAAAACAAATTTTGTCAGGGGAGGATAATTATAATATAAAGTGGATAAGGAGAGGGAGAGGCCCACGAGCCCAAAGGAAACTCCAAATTTTACTAGACTAACTGGCTGTGATGAGAATTAACAAGCAAGCCCAATATTTAGATGCCACGTAAACATGCACAGCGTCTTACAAGACAACCGTCATTGAAAGGCTATAAAACATGGAGCAAAAGAGAAGATGATAAACGAGAGATGGCAGTTTGTTCATCTTCATCGCTCTCTGTTTTCTCACCCAATTCACTTCCCAAAACCAGTTATAACTCTGAGCCCTCTGTAATCAATGTCAAACCAAGCAAAGCTTCTTATAATATCCGACCGTGCGCAAATTCCTGTAGTCGAAGGGGGTTCAGGAAGTTGAATGCGGGTGGGGAGCTGCATTTCATCGAGCCAGACCTCAACGAAGACCCGGTTGACCGTTGGGCCACTCCTGGTATCAGCCCTGTATGTACTCTTCTTAACGCTCACTGTATGCATAAATTATGCTGTAGACTCGTTTCATTCAAAAATGAAAAACTGCACAAATACATGTTTTGAGACTTATATGGAGCATCTTCTCTTTAACATGTATAATGATTTTGACACTTAAATATGTGTTGTTGAGTGCAGGAAGATTTTATATATGGAGAGTATGATGGACACCATACTTTCTTCGAAACCGATGACAGAGGTCAAAAGTTTACTTTTTTATTAAACTATAACGGATTCATCCAATTTGTTAACTATTTCTTCAGCTGGGTTCATCTGGGTGGTCATTGTACTAATAATGCTGAAAATTTTATGCATAGGATCGTTTTGGGGGCAAATTGCTGAAGACATTAGGGCCGTAGAACCGCCAACAGGCTTTCAAGGTATCAATAGTAATGGCAGATCATTGATAACAAAGTTAACAAACACTACTATTTTTTGGGTAATCTGATTCTTTTTATTGTTCTTCAGGATTTATATCATGGGCTTTCCTCCCTGCAGTTGCTGCAGCAATGTATTTCAACGTTCCGGTAACTCTAAATTTATATATAAACCTGTGATAGTTTTCACCATCGAGTCTGCATTTAATGAATTTAGATTTAAAGCTATGATAGAATTCATTTGTGATGTTTTAGGGGGATTACTTGTTCATTGGAGCGGCTTTGTTTGTTACAATTTTCACAATAATTCAGATGGATAAGCCGGCCAAACCCCACAACTTTGAGCCCGAGATATACAATATGGAAAGGGGAGCTCGTGACAAGTTAATCAATGCCTATAACACCATGAACAAGTGGGAATTCAATGAGAAATATGGACACCTCTGGGATTTCACTCAGAAGATGGACGAAAAGACAATTAGAGAGTTAATGTCCTCTGATGAATAGGGATTGTGATTGTTACTCTATAGGCAGCATTAGAATGCGAAGTATAAGTTGGAAAAATGTTCACTCTATCTTGTTATTTTGCAGACTATGAAGTCAATGAGTAGCTCATGGATCATAGAGTTAATGTCGATCAAGTTTAAGATATAATGTTTGTTGCAGGCTATAAAGAAGTGTCAAATAGGAGCCTTGCCAGAAAATTTGTCAAGGTCAAAGGTCATTTTGATTGGATAATCTAAAGCTTTCATCACTTTTGTACAAAAAATTTGTAAATATGAAATTGACCACATTACTTTTGGATCTTCAGTGCTTTCTTCACATAGATCTGCAAATGTTGAATGCATGGAATGTAGACCTTTCAATTGGGTCTGGGCTGTTCAAGCCCAAGTCTGAAATTTCTTCTTCCGGGCTTGAGTTTGGGGTAAATCCATTTGAGCTTTAGTTCAATCAAATACTTTCTTTTTCACGTTGAACTTTCGGACTTTACACCTGTTCAAATCAAATTAACAGATTCAAATTTGTAGAAGCATAACTTCTTGTTCAAAACTGATGACTTAATACTGACAAATTTCTGATGTGAGGTAATGAATTATATATGGCGTCGCCTTTATTGACAAAGCATCTAGACTTTTGGTTGCTGACAGTACAAGATGGCCCTCTGCCTGCTGTATCCAACGGTAATGCAGGAAACTGTTGATCACTTTAGTAGTGACAATGAATTTCAGCAGCCTCACATCAGCTTAATCTCCCATTTGCACCGCTGCAATGAGGATTCGGTCAAAGGTCAGCCAATTTGTAACTTCTGTGCATTCGTTTTCTCCAATTGTGAAAATGACATCATCGTTGGATATTCGTCTAGAAGTTGGACAGATGTAAATTTTTATCAAGCCTTCTTATTTGCAGTAGTTTTTTTTTTTTTTTTAAACCATTAAAATTTCTTCTTGTTCAAAGTGCTCGATGAAGGAAACATGTAGAGTTTGTCAAATAAGGTAATTAAAAAAATCTGGTTATGAAATTCAAGGAACTTATCCCGCACGACAAGGAATTAATTTGCTTTCATATTCAATTCAACTTAAGTGCAGAAGTGTCATAGTCGCCTTGGAATTCAAGGATTATGAAGAACTGGTCATTCACAGTCCTCCATACAAGATAATGAATAGATGTCAAGCTGCAAAGCTCACGGTTACCCTGCTGGCTGCTGCAGTGATTCTAAAGAAGGATTATTAGTTCATCAAATAAGCCGCCCTGTATATATAACCCGTTTGGCCTGCTTCAAGCTAGTTACATCTGTTCAACTGAAACTTCAATCTTATGCTCTCATCTTATGGTCATGGCTGCACGTGGTAGGAAAGATTCCCATTATATACAATGATCAAATGAATCCAAAATTTAGGACGATCAAGCTTTCTATGATGGTTTCTTTTGGTTGCGGGTAAATAAAGTAATAATGAAATATTTTAGCAAAGCAGGGGCTGGTGCGTGGGTTTATTGTGGACTGAAGCAGTTAAGCTGTAAATATAATTTAAGGTTGTAGGACCCACATATCTTGAATGAGACTCAGCGATAAACATGGGCACCTTAGACCAGAAAAGTCTTGATGGCAGCAAGTTCCAGTTTCATTTTTTCCACTTTCCAATCTGAAACTTTTTACATATATGTCCTACATACATTCAAGAGCAGAAAGAGAAACACAGGATTGAAGCAATAATGAGCGCTAAGCTCCACTTCCTCTCTTCCTCTTGGCTGTTGCTCTTCTTTCTTTGTTATGTAAAATCACAAGATCCACTTCCAAACACCACGGGCTACACTTGCAGTGCCAACCAGACCACCTATCCTTGCCAAGCCTACGCTTTCTACCGAGCCTCGGCGCCTGATTTAGTCAACCTTGCCTCGGCGCCTGATTTACTCGACCTTGCCTCCATCGCTGACCTTTTTTCAGTGAGTCGCCTCATGATATCAAAGCCCAGTAATATATCCTCCCCATCGTCTCCTCTCATCCCAAATCAGCCTCTTTTTGTCCCTTTAACCTGTTCTTGTAATACTTTGAATGCCAGTAATGTCATCTCTTTTGCTAATCTGTCATACACAATCAAGTCGGGTGACACTTTTTATCTTGTGTCTACACAGCTGTACCGGAATTTAACAACTTATCAGTCTGTTGAGATTGTTAATCCTACTCTAGTTCCTACTAAGCTTGAGCCTGGTGATGTTGTTCAATTTCCAATCTTTTGCAAGTGCCCTAATGAAACTCAATTGCAAAACCAGGTGAAGTATCTTGTGTCTTATGTGCTTCAACCTTCTGATAACTTGTCATCAATTGCTTCAACGTTTGGAACAGAAACACAGGCAATAATAGATGTTAATGGGAATAACAGTCAGCCATTTGAAACGATATTTGTCCCAGTCACAAGACTTCCACAACTAACACAGCCTGATGTTGCTCCTTCGAAATCTCCTGGAAACACTGAGAGAAAAGGAGTTGTTACAGGATTGGCAATTGGGTTGGCTATTTGTGGAATCTTGTTGGTTTTGACTAGTGGGTTGTTGATTTATAGTGAGGTTATTTTAAAGAAGAGGAGACAGAGGGAGTTTGATGATGCCGAGAAGCAGAAGCAACAGTTTGATAAAGGAGGGAAGGGCTTCAAGAATATGGAGGTTAATTTAATGGCAGATGTTTCAGATTGCTTAGACAAGTACAAATTGTTCAAGATTGAAGAACTCAGAGAAGCTACAAATGGTTTCAGTGAGGATTGCTTGATTCAAGGGTCTGTTTACAAAGGGTTCATTGATGGAGAGATCTATGCAATCAAGACGATGAAATGGAATGCCTGTGAGGAGTTGAAGATCTTACAAAAGGTAAATTTTCTTTTTTCTTCTTCACAAACATTTTTTGCAGAAGTTCACTTGATGAAATTAGACCATTTAATTCAGTGTAGTTAGGGAGTAGATAAAGGATATAATCCTGAAAACAAGGGGGTATAATGATATAAACTGATTTACATGGATGAAAATTAAACATTCCATCATATATAAAGATGCCAGTGGAAGAATCCCATTATAAAAATTGCTTAAGTCTCTATCAGTGTGGCCGATATTTATTCATTTTTTCTGGTTATAAAATAATGAACAGGTGAGTGACTAGTCTTGAGTATTAGGTTTGAGGTTTTATATCATATGCTTTAGGGGTCAGAAGGATTAAATTATTTATTTTCTCTCTTTAAAAAATTAAGAATCTGAGTACACATTAAAATGAGTAGTGTCATTCTATTATGTTTAATCAAAATAATTGTCATTAGAAGTTATTTTAGCTTAAAGAAGATTGACAATGGCAGATGAATTGAATTTGTTCCTGCCTTGATATGTTGACCAGAAAGATTTAGATCTTGATAGCAACAGCAAAGGACACAAATTAATTACAATTATTTATAATTAGTAAAGAGGATTAGGTGTATCTTCTTGCCAAAACCTTCATTTGGTTAGCTCGTTATTACTAATTACTGAACCATTATGATACTTTTTGAAGGTGAATCATGGGAATCTGGTGAAGTTAGAAGGTTTCTGCATAGACCCTGAAGATACAAATTGCTATTTGATCTATGAGTACATTGAAAATGGCTCCCTCCATTCATGGCTCCACGAAAACAGCAACAAAAAACTGAACTGGAAAACAAGGTTAAGGATTGCCATTGATGTTGCCAATGGCCTGCAATATATCCATGAGCACACTAGGCCGAGAGTTGTACATAAAGACATCAAAAGCAGCAACATTCTCTTGGACTCGAACATGAGGGCGAAAATCGCAAACTTTGGACTAGCAAAATCAGGCTGCAATGCCATAACTATGCACATTGTTGGCACTCAAGGCTACATCGCCCCTGAGTATCTAGCAGACGGGGTAGTGTCAACAAAAATGGATGTTTTTTCCTTCGGGGTGGTGCTGCTTGAGCTTATATCAGGCAAGGAGGTGATCGATGAAGAGGGGAGGGTGTTGTGGACAAGTGCTGGTGGAATTTTGGAAGGGAATAATGAAGAGAGAAAGGTGAGAAGAATGAAAGAGTGGATGGATGAGGTGTTTCTGCAGGATACATGCTCAATGGAGAGTGTGATGAGTGTCATGGCTATTGCCATTGCTTGTGTGCAGAGAGATCCTTCCAAGCGGCCAAGTATGGTGGATATTGCGTATGCATTGTGCAAGAGTGATGACTTGTTTTTTGATGTTTCTGAAGATGGATTAGCAACCCCTGAGCTAAATGCAAGATGAAGCAGCTTTGATGTTATCAGATTGTGCCAGTTGAAGGAGTTTTGGCAAGATTTTCCAATCCATGCCTTGCATTGTATATAGCAGCAATAAGAAAATGAGACACTACAAACAAAACCAGGCCTATATATTTTTTTTTCTTCAAGGTGAAATTTAGAAGTTTTTATTTGATTATGACAACTTTTGAGTTAATAAAAATAATTTCAAATATAATTGTACCGTAATAATGTTTAATTAATTTTGTTTCGCATATAATCTTTTGTTTTTTCTTATTGAAAGGATTAAATTCTCAATTTATATTATAAATAAGGCTAATTTCTTCGATTTTTTTATTAAAAGAAACAAACTTTTAAATTTTGTTATAAAATAAATCAAACATTCAAAATTTACTATTGAATATATTATTTAATTTTGTTTGATATTATTATAAAATATAATAAAAATTTAGTATATTCAATAGTAAAATTTTAAAATCAAATCCCTTCCAATAGAAAGAAGTCATTTCAATTGAAGTTTTGACTCATTGGAAACAACACTTGAATAGCATTAAAATAAAAACGCCCATGGGCCGATGGGAGTGTGAAGCGGCAACAATTCAGGGTGGCCTTTCAGTGGGCAATTAAGCCGAATCAATCCACCCAATACTGATCTTAAATCATGCTTATGCAATTAGAGACTAATTCTCAATAAAATCTGCAACAATTAATTGAGATAAATTTTTTGGTTGGTGGTGGGTTTGCATGTATAAGAGTAGAGACTGCAGTGAACCGGATCAGGAATGAACAGTATCAGACTGGCTGGCTCATAGGCTAGACCCGCGACATGGCCTAGAAGACATACGGGTTGGGCAAAATCCGCTACAATAGTGGATCATGTTCTTTTAAATCAAACTTTTTAATTATATCTTAATACAAGTCTCAGATCTATCTAACCCACTTAACATATATTTATATAAATCTATTTTCTTTTATAATTTTTGTTGTATTGTTTTAAAGTCTATTCAATTTGGATTTATTTTGTTTGAATTAGTTTAAAAAGTTATTTAATTTATACCATTAGTGAGATATATAAAAAGTAAAAGCCATTGAAGATTTTATTAAAGATTTTCAAATTTTACGAATAAAAATTTAAAAATATACTTAAACTTTGAGTGAGAATAAGTCTTATGGCCTTTAAGGAATCTTGGCGTCGTACCATAGATTTAGCCATGCTTGTGGCCCGATCTGCCCGTGGGTACAACAGGCCATACCGGATGGGAGTCTAATGGGTTGTATTGTATTTGTGCATGAAGCGTATCTTCTCATGATATACAATGTCAACAGTATTTCATTGGTATGGGATTTTTCCCAAGAAAATAATGAAATAGTAGGGAAGTAAAATAGTGCCGCTTAAGCGACACAGAGAAAGGGAAAAAAGGTTAAAGCTATCTCTATCATCCAGTCCAGTTCGATTAAAGTTAAAACCAGGAGGAACAAAATATATATACCCTAATTAGGGCAAAACCAGCAATAGAAAAGAAATTCTTAATCTCTTAGTGATTTCTTCTTAGCTATATTTTTGTATCCACCATGGCCCACGGTGGCTATGGCAGGCGCCGGGTGGCGGAGCGTAAGCCCCTCGGTCGGCGATCAAAAGGGCTTGCTGTTGAGAAGAAACCTAAGCCCAAATCAGTCTCTATTAAAAATCAGATTCGTTCTATTGAGCGCATGCTCCGCAAGGTTCACTGCTACTTTCTTCTTTTAATTTACACTCAAAAGGATGGCTATAATAATAATTATTATTACTTTTTTAAAGTTATTTGGGTATTTAGTTTAATTTGCTTCCTAATTGGAAGAGATTTATTTAGTTTGTTGGAATATAATTTGGGTAACTCGCAGTTTGAATTCATGATCACTGTGGACTGTTATTTGTATACTTCTCACTGTATATATACTTCGGTTCTATGTATCGTGCTGTCATGTTCTTAGGTTAAAGATATATTTATTCGTTTTTGTATTATAATGGGTTTGTGGGGTACTATTTAGCTTAGCCAGTAAGATCACTTGTGATTCGTGAACCCTAGGTGTCGGGATGTTTGGTTTGAAATTTATGAAAAAATATTTCTTCAGAATAGGTTTTGTAGAAGTTTTTCCTGACTGGCAAATGTTTGTTGAAGGAACTTCCGCTGGAAGTTAGAGAGGCTCAACAAAAGAAGTTGGAAGAACTTAAGAGACAGCAGGAAATTCATACTCGGCTAGCAGTGGAACGCAAAATATTTCTTCGTGACAGGAAGATAAAGTTTTTTGGTAATACTATTTCTGCATCTCATGAATTTTTATTATTGTGTTACTTTCTGTTTTCTAATCTAAGCTGGGAATCTATGTTGTGCAACTGTTGAAACTAATGTGTGGCATGTTTAGAGAGGAGAAAGATAGAGAGAAGAATTAGACGTTTGGAGAAATTGCAACGTTCTTCATCTCTTCAACCACAGGATGCTGAGCAGCTTGTTAAATTGAAGGAAGATCTTGAATATGTTAGGGTAAGCTTCATACAGATTCTAGGTATATTAATTATTATTATTATTATTTTCATGAATGGTTGTGGCATTTGTAATTATATTTAGTGCATTTCTCTGTTAAACAAAGTAGATACTGAAGTTTTGATGCTGTGGTGATGTCACATTCCTTAACCTATGCCTTCTGTGGAGTTCAGGATGGTTCTTTTTTCTAGTGTACTAGCTTGGTTTTGTCAGGGCTCTGCTTGTTTGTTTACAGATAACACGATTTTTTATGAATAAGTATATGTGTAGATATATGTACTACTGAAAGTTAAAATTTGCTCCATTTGAATTGCAGTTTTTTCCTAAAACAGAGAAATATGTATCTTTATTTAGTGGAGGTGATGATTCAGACATGGTTGATAAGAGAAATAGATTGCGCAAGCAGATTAAAGCTAACTTAATTGCTGCTGCTGCCAGTGGGAAGGATCTGGAAGGTATTTTCTTTTCATTATTACAAGTGCTTTTGTACTTATCTGTGGGAATTAAAGTATATTTCTTTATTATGGTCACTAGCCTGGTGTTATGTTCTTTTATAATGATAAAAAGTTGTAAATGGTGGATCTGCTTCTTTGAAATGTTGGCATGGAGATAGTGAGACATGTCTTCCTGTGTATGCTTAATGTATAAACTGTATTCTCTCAGTCCATAAGTAGGTGTTTACATGAAGAAGAATCATAAGGATTTAACTGAATGGGGTAAACTTAAAATATAGTTACAATCATGTTCCTGATGCAAAGATGTTGTAGAGCATGAATTCATTTTTAAATAATTTGGGTAAATAATTAGTTTCTGTATGTTTGCTATACAAACATGGTAAATTACTGGATGATAATGCACAACTGTCCCTTCGGATGCGTTATACATGCAATTATATGCCCTTCAAATTTATATGATGCACTGCACCATAACATTCCAAGCTGTCCCTATATTGGAATTTATTGATTAGGTGCATCTGAATTATTCATTTCAAATTCCTTAAAAAAACATAAACGGTATCTTTTTATTGAATTATACTAAAGAAGAATTATCTAGTGTATCTGGTTAGACAGACAACTGAAACTGTAGTCACTAATCCAAGCATGTGGGAATGTTGATTGATATTTGTGAAATGTTAGCAAGCACCCTACTTTAATGTGTAAGTTTAATGTTCCATGAACTGCAATTTAGTTGTATACGGAGAATTACATAAAAAAAAAAAACTGTGATAAGAAAACAATAGTATCACTCCTGTATTGTGCAGGTTTTTAGCACTTAACAAAACCTGTATTGAGTAGTAAAAGAGTAAACAGACATATCACTTTAGAAATCCAATCTCAAAGCTTTAAACTATTTGTGTGAGGGACCAATTATAGATAAATAATATTATGCCAAATACTAATTAAATCTTTTTGGCATGGGATGTGTGGGCTCTCCTAATCAGTGCCTTGTTGATACTTTACATTGGTCGAATATATTGTTATATTCACAAAATGGTATTTTTCTTGGACTTTTTTTTTAACAGAAACAGGAAGTGAGGATGATGGACTTTTGGATTTGACTGATGATGATTTCTTTTTATCTGGAAGCTCAAGTGATGAAGATGCAGATGATGAATGGACTGATAAAAGCACAAGGTATTTGTTGTGTTTAGAAGGCAGTACTACTTTTGAATTAATCTTAGATGATGAGAGTTGCGTATTCTCTATATACTCAAGTGCTTCATTTATGTTCTTTCTCATTTTATTATCTTTATTTAAAGTCAGAGTGAATTTGCAATGGTTAGTATACTCATAGAAATGCACGAAGAAATTAATCTGTTGTGGCACAATATTTGTGATTCTGTTATCAATGTAGACACAAGTTTCCTGCTCTGCAGTACTTGAAACCAATGGCACAAACTCCCTTCCTGACAACAATCAGGGAATTACCAACCTTTTGATATGCTTTTTGCATGCTACTTGATAATTTATGTGCCGATTAATGATATAATGTTGATGAAGGAGCATCTCACATAATTGTTACTATTGTTATTATTTTTGCAGGGAACAGGCTTCCAGTGCTTCTGGAAAAGCTGCATCTGGCATGTCTAGTGATGAAAGGAATCAGGTTCATGTCCACTTCTGTTAATTTCACTTCATGAACTTAGCATAGAATGATTTAACTGTTTAAACCTGTTTCCTTCTCCCCTCTTTTCTGTATAGAGGCAGAATTCTGCTAGAGCTCTAATGCCTCCTCCCCGGTCATCAACCAATACTTCTTCAAGCACGATGCATGCTCAATCAAGGTTTGGATATTCATCAAGCAGAAAGTCATCAACACAGGATGCTGAAATGTCTATGTCCAGCAGCAACACATCCAGCAACAGAAGCGGGCCTTCCTTTAGAGCTGGGAGTTCTTCTAATCCTAGAACAGGTCATAGTAGTAATTTAAGTTCAAACTCTGATGCACACAAACCTCGAAGAAAGAGAAGGCCAAAGAAGAAAAAACAGCAGGTTAATTGTGAATAAGTTTTAACAAAGTCCCATAAAATATATGATTTTGCCTGACACGTAAAATTCACTTTTATGCATATTGTTAGTTCTTTATTTGTACTGTCAGATTCATGGTTCTATAACATTGTAGGTTGATGTTGAAAATTCTGAAGCAAATAGTTTACCTGTTTATTAACTTGTGCAGGCATGAACTTGATACACAATCAGTGGAGATAGCCTATTGAATCAGCTCTCCATCAGATCCTTGTGCTAGCTTCATACAGTTTTTTGATCATTAAATGCTTTTCCTTTTGAAATTTATTTATTTTATCCAGTAACAATCATAATGTACCGAAAACGTTTTTCATGATGATAACTCAACTCCATGCAAGTTCCATACTGTATTGTCAAACTCTTTTTTCTGCTGCAGTTTGTTCATTGGGTGTACTTGCTAGGATTGGATTTAAATTAAGTTGATTTAAACTCAAAACGAGCTGTTCTTAGTCCAATTTGAGCCTATGGGGTGTTGTATTGTTGAGTTCAAAATCGAGTATAAGGGGTGTTCAGTTCATTGACTTGTGAGTGTGGGAGAGCTTAATTCGAAATAGTTAAAATGACGATTAAATTAATACGTATTAGAACAATATAGTTTTTGTTGTTTATAGTATCGAATTGAATTTAAACTAAGTTTGATATAGTAGTTGAACTTGAATTCGTTCAATTTTTCTCAAGTTGAGTTAAACTTGTGAGAACTTATTGTCACAAGTTGAATCAAACTTGATAGGGCTAAGTTTGAGTTTAGTTCATTTTGAATGTAACCCTTATTAGGCATGTGTAAGACGTTGAAAACAGCATCTATCACTATAATTGGAGTATTAGAAAGTGGGGTAAGGACATACTCGTTTCATACATTCAACATCATACATTTACCCTACAAATGACTCTTCCTACACCTGATCTATGTAGATTGATACATATGATTGAAGCAAATTAATCCTATACTATATATAAATAATGTTGTATCAAGGCATGCCACATTAATTTATATAATTCTCTAGGACTAGATCCATATAGCAGCCTGCGCTGCCTCCACAACTCTGTAGCTTCAGCTTGTCTTCAACTTCAATCAAGCTTTATATATGAACCCGCCCACCCCCGGTTAAATGTTAAGATCAAATCTCTCATCCGATACTGCCCGCCCACTTCACTCGTGAAGTTTCAACTCAACTTTGAATAATAATTGGAATCGGTTTAAAATTTCGCCCTTCCCTTTGCTTCCTCTCGAAGACAATGCCAGATTCTCTCCCTTCCTACGCTTCTTCCACCTAAAACCCATCACCAATCCCACAAACCAAACCATGGATTTCACGGAACTTGAAGCCATCGAAGGCCTTCGTTGGGCCTGGAACTCATGGCCGTCCACCAAATCGGACGCCGTTTCTCTCATCATCCCTCCTTGTCTCCTGCACACTCCTTTAATGCAATCCTCCGACATCCCCATCCTCCCTTACGACCCTCTCATCTGTTCCAAATGCGGCGCCGTTTTAAACCCCTATGCCCGCGTCGATTACACCTCTCGCATCTGGTCTTGCCCTTTCTGTTACGGCAAAAACCCCTTTCCCCGCACTTACTCTTCTATCACCGAAACCAATCTGCCCGCTGAACTCTTCCCCACTTATTCCTCTGTCGAATACGCCACCAACGATCATGCTATCACTAATACTTTGGGCTCTGCGATGTCGTTTTTGTCTGTTTCTAGTGCCGGGGTTAGTGGGGTTGGAGTGGGACCGGCTTTTGTGTTTGTGGTGGATGGGTGTATGGAGAAGGATGAGATTAAGGCGGTTAAACATGAGTTACTTCGTGTAATTGAGCAGTTGCCGGAAAATGCTTTGGTGGGTTTAGTGGTATTCGATTCAATGGTAATGGTTCATGATCTTGGATTCAACGAGTGTTCTAGAGTTGTCATTTTGCACGGCGAACGTGAGCTCTCCTCAGAAAAGGTATTTATACTCAGTATCTAATTTTTTAATTCAAGATTATTAAATATCTAAGCTTAGGGAAACCACAATTAGAAGTGGGAGAAGAAAATAATGTTTTGAATGGTGTTTGCTTCAACTCTCAGATTCAACAATTGCTGGGCATTAGTCGCTTGAAGCAGCAGCAACTAGGGAAGACACCAGTTATTCAGAATCAGAGTTTTCTGCGTCCTGTGTCTGAGTGTGAATTCAATATTAGTACTGCCATTGAAGAGATACATAGTTTAGTGCAACCAAAGCCAGGTCATAGGCCTCAAAGATGCACTGGAGCTGCAATATCAGCTGCTCTCGGACTATTGGAAGGTTGCTTAGTGAATATAGGCTCACGGATCATGGTATTCACATCTGGCCCTGCAACCCTGGGCCCTGGGATTGTTGTAGATACAGATCTTAGTAAAACTATCAGGAACCATGTAGACCTCATGAATGGCCATGCATCTTATTATAGAAAGTCTAGTGCCTTCTACAAGCGATTGTCAGAGAGATTGTCTAAGTCATCTGTTGTTCTTGATTTGTTTGCTTGTTCTCTGGATCAAGTTGGCGCAGCTGAGCTAAAAGTTCCTGTTGAGAGTTCAGGTGGATTCATGATGTTAGGAGAGTCATTTGAAATGGATCAGTTCAGAAAATGTATGCGGCACATTTTTGGTCGCGATGAAGAGGGGAATTTGAAGATGTATTTTGATGCAACTATTGAAATTGTGACTACTAGAGATATAAAAATCTGTGGAGCTCTTGGACCTTGTGTGTCTCTGCGGAAGAAGAATAATTTAGTGAGTGACAATGAGACAGGGGAGGGTGGGACCTACATGTGGAAGTTGAACACACTTTCTAATAAAACGTGCATTGCTTTCTTTTTCCAAGTGAGTGATGATCAGAAAGCCCAGCCTGGATCTGCATTTTTCATTCAGTTTATAACACGATATCGTCTTGGAAACATGGGAATGCGGAAAAGAGTGACAACTGCTGCAAGAAGATGGGTTGGAAAGCAATCTCCTGAAATAGCTGCTGGGTTCGACCAAGAAGCAGCAGCTGCAGTCATGGCTAGATTAGCCATACATCGAGCAGAGACATGTTACTCTCGAGATGTAATAAGATGGTTGGATGACACACTTATTCGATTTGCATCCAAATTTGGGGATTATGTGCAGGAAGATCCGTCTTCCTTCCGCCTTTCATCAAACTTTTCCCTTTATCCCCAATTCATGTACTATTTAAGGAGGTCCCAATTTATTGATGTCTTCAACTGTAGTCCTGATGAGACAGCTTATTTCCGGCTGATGCTGAACCGTGAGGGTGTAGTGGGTTCTGTTATAATGATCCAGCCTACGCTTTTCCAGTATTCCTTTGATGGTCCTCCTGTTCCAGTCCTCCTTGATGTACGCTCTATCTCTCCTGATGTTATATTACTCTTTGATTCATATTTCCATGTGGTTATTCACTATGGATCAAAGATTGCTCAGTGGAAGAAGCTGGGCTATGACAAAGATCCAAACCATGAGAATTTGAGAAAGCTGTTGGAAGCCCCAGAGCTTGATGTAGAACAACTAGTGGCTGAACGAGTTCCAGCACCTAAGCTTATAAAGTGTGACCAACATAGTAGTCAGGCAAGGTTTCTACTTGCCAAGTTGAATCCTTCTATTACTCAGGATTCAGTATATGCCGAAGGTTCAGATGTCATATTTACTGATGATTTGAGTTTGCAAGTTTTCTTGGAACACTTACAGACCCTGGCGGTGCAGGGCTAATTTAATTTTTGTATAGGTAATAGGAGTAAGAGAAAAGAAACTCTTTGTATAGCGCTTTTAAGAGTATAGGTGTCAAATGCCATACACCGTAATAGGCCCACCTTGGTTTGGATCCAATTGTTGTTCTGTACATTATTTTTCATTTTTGTGATGAAATAGAGTTTGATTGCAGACATTTTGGTTTCCTTTACGTTCAGTGAGTGCTAGCGGTTATCAGGCTTCAATTATTTTCTGATGTTGCTTTCTCTACTTGTTTATTTATTCATTTTTACTTGTAGTAAATGGTCATTCAAGCTCTAGACAATAGTTGATCCTGTTTGAAGGGACAACAGCTTTGAGTGTCAAAAAGAGATTTCAAGTGCTTCATGTCAAATTGAAGAACTCTTTGTTGGATATGCTGATGTGAGAGATGACAGCACGTGAATTGTTCAATTCGGAGAATCATTTAATTGGTTGGACAAGGATGGATAATCTTGGTTGCTTTTGATGTATTGAAGGAACATACAATGCTGATAGAGCTACCCGATTCTGTTTATTTGAGTTGTGTTGGTTCTATGAATGTCTAAGGGGATGTGCTTTTATATACATCTGAGTAATGTGGAATGGTGGTTTCTGCTGTGAGATAGCTGTTACAGTGCCGGGCCTGCTTTCCATTATTCTGATCCAGATTTCATGTTCTTTAATTTTTGGTAATGATTTTTTCGTACCATCTGGAGCAAAGACGACAGAGATGGTACTGTTTTCTGTTGGATTGGAATGAAACTTAGTTTTGTTCTTCTTATGTTCTTTCAGATGCCCATGATGTAGAAGTTAGGCATACATTTGAACTTTTCTCCAGCTATTACCGTGTTCATGTTGTTTTTACAATTGGAAATTTAAACTTGCTTTTCTATCTGTTAACAGCCAGACTAGTTTGCCTCACAGAAACATGGAAGTCCCTAAGAATCAGCCCACTGATTAGTCAGAGAGATGATTCATGGTCAGATGCTGTGCTCACAGCCATGTGTTTTAGCTCTTCGGTTTTTAAGGCGTACTTGAAAGCAGTTCACCTTCTTCAAGAAGATAAGTCCATTATTCTTTGCTTTCCACTTCTCATTTTTCTCTTCAGCAGTGAATCTTTTGGCTGTTTGAATTCGGTGTATCATTGGCAATAAGTTTGAGGGGATCGGGTTTTGAAACAACAAAAATTTTAGGAAGTTTGTTTTTTGTATCCTGAAAGCACACATACATTATATTGTGTCATGTTCCTTAATTGAATATATGCATCTGTGTTGTTCTACAAGAGGTCGGTAAACAGCATACAGAACAAATGTTAAAAGTTGTTAACAGGAAGTCACAGTTCAAACAATAACCTGTAAGGTTTATGATTTTCTTGAATGATTTCACTTTCTTCTCATCCTATTATAAGGATAATCTGTAAGTTTCACATCGGGGGCTTTGTTTTTCTGTTACAAATGATCCCTTTGTGAGAACAGTGTAATTTTAGGCTGTAATGTAGTCGACATCCCAGTTTTGTTATGACTTGGCCACTGTAATATCATGTGACAACAATTTTCTTTAATCTCTTCTTGTTCTTAGGATGCAATGCTTTTCTGAGCAAGTTTGATTTTGAAGGTGAAAATTATATCCATTTTTAATAAAACGAACGCAGTTGACAGAAAAGGTTGTGTTGGTGTGGTACCACTATCTCTTTTTGGTGCATGCTACGGCTAATGTGAAGGTAGTTGGAACTTCAAATTAGTCACAAGTGCAAGTATTTTTCGAGTATAGTGCTTATCTGACTGGAATTAACAGCAGTTTATATGAATCCGGGGCACAATTGTATACTCAGTTCAAGTGAGAAACCTGATGTGCTACTGTCCAGGAACAGAGTGAAGTAGAAGATCAGAGGCTGATATGCAGCTACATGTTTGCATTTAAAAGGTATGCCTTCCTCCCATTTTGACTGGGTGATACATGGCTACAGGCATTCTCTTGGCAGATTTGGGTACTCAATGAATACTTTTACACATGAAGCAAATTATATGGACATGAATAAAAAGGAAAGAGGGTTAGACGGTCCAACTGTTAACCTATAAATTTGATTATTATGCTGCATATTTTCATGAGCAAAGAGCATGTTTAAACTCTGAAACTGAAGTCCACAATTAAACAACACATTCAATCCAAGGAAAGGCCTTTAATGCAGTAGGCCAATCAGGTTAGGTGGTTACCCATTTCACATGGTTTTATTAATTGACTTGGTATTTTATAAGTGATGTTGAATAATACCAAACTTATCTAGGATTCTTTTCCGTAGAATAAAAGCAATGTTATTTATACTCAGTTTTGAGTACTCAATTAAATATTTAAATGATGTGTTATCATATGATTAAATGTTATTTGATTTTTAATTTAAAATTATTCATTCACATAATAGTATATTTAATTTGATACTCATAATAAAACATAGTGTTTCACTTGTTAAAAAAAATGTCTGTCTAAAATAATACATTCAAATACTCCTCTGAGCTCTGCTTCGCTGCCCAAAGGTAAATGACCTAGTAACTTGTTCATGTTCCTCCACCAAAGAAAGGGAAACACTATTTCTGTAACTACAGTTGTTATGGCTTTCACTTTATTAAGCAATGGCTACCTAATCTTGCATTTAAGCAAGTTGTGGCATGTTAATCATTAAATTAATATACTAAAGTTAGAAAAATCTTATCGAGCAACGAAAAAATTTTTGGGAGTTTGTAAACACTGTTTTGACTAGAATTCCTTTAGCCAAAAAGTGTGATCAGATGGAGCCCCACGCCCTGAAGCAAGCATATCTAACTACTGACTGACCACTTTGTGTATTTTATTTTCTGTTTACATAATGAAATTTTTTAATCTTTTAATCTTCCTTTTGGTTCTCGAAAGTGATTGCAGGTGGCAGTGGCAGTGGCAGTAGCAGTGTCAGTGACAGTAACCATGTGATTCCAAGCACCAAGGATTCATTGAAATTCAGTTGTTGAAGATTGTATAAGTTGGGATGAAGTTTCAAAGGTGACATCTTGTTTGCATATTAACTGTGGGAAGAATAAGATCCTTCAATTATCTTTAAATAATATGACCATTTTTACTGTGACCAAATAAAAAGGGTATCAGAAAACAAGATCCGACGTGATTCCAGGACTCTTGACTCAGCTGATTTAGAGTTTTAATTAGTTGTCGGCATGATGTCAAGCTTCAGTTGTGGCTCACCACTAAATTATACATCTGGAGCAAATGTTATCTTTATATTTCGTAATCAGATAGTCATATTTCATCAACCATCGGCATTTTCTGCTATCTTGAAGAATAGACAGTCGAGATTTTTAGGCAACAGAATCATGCTTGACCAAACAACAGGCCCAGGAAGCGATACATCACATCGTATATATATGATTTGCTCTAATATCCGTATGCAGCTCAAACTTCTTGTCACCAGAATACGTTGCTACTTGGCAACAAGCTGCACCACCCATTATGGGGGAAAAAAAAACCAGGGATCGAAGTTGAATCTGCAAACAGAAATGTTCAACTCTGCAGTCTGGTAAAAAGACAAGCTTAAATAAATCTATATGTGGATTAGTCCAAGATGACTCTAGTCTTTCTGATAAATGTGCAAGAACAGATCTTGATGATAACCCATTTATGTTCTTAAATTCTCAACAGCATACTTACAGTTTTCCTTATTTTTACTATTATTAACATGCCTTTCTACATTTTTTGAGGAAATCATAATTCTCATTTTTGAATTTTTAAACTATAAATTTTATCTAATACTTGATTTTCTTAACCACAAAAACTCAATAAAATGTTATAAAAGTCATTTTGGCTTATCAAAATTTCGAAAAAAAAAAAACAAGAAAAAAAAAAGTTGGAGATAGTTGCTAGAATTGCACTTTTTTGGGTGCAATTTAATTCAAATCATCCCTGAAAATATGTGATATGGTTAGAATCGTACCAAGCCTACAATTTTGATTGCCAAAATCACACTTCTTTCCAATATAATTTAGCAATATTGCACATTTTTTATGTAATTCAATTAAATCACAATTGAAAAGATTAATGTAATATAGGTCGAATTTAACTAACCATGTTATTAATAATTACTTAGAAGGATAAATGATAATTTTATAAACCTAATACTATTATAAATTATATGATTATTTACTTATTAGATATTCTATCATGACCCTTTTTTTTTTTTTTTAAAGGAGTCAAATAATTAAATAATAGTTGTACTTTATTTAAAAAATAAGTGAGTGGAAACTTGTAATTTGATCGTACCTTGAGTGAAATATAAAATAATATATATATTTATATTAGTTTATTGGCATGTAGCAAAACGATTGCCTTCTTAATTTGTACTAACAAACAAAACTTCCGAGATTAACGAAAAAGTGAAAGAAGTTATTTATCTTGGTAAAAAAATTGGTTCCCCTAATCATGCTTAAAGATTAACCAATCGAATATAATCAACGTAGCTGTAACTCATCATAAGGCATATTCTTGGGAGAGGAGTTCTCATGGATTAAGTGATTAATTATGCGAGAATTTTAATTAATTGATTAATGAAATTACACTAAAAAAGGGGATTTAGCACACACAAACAATTCATCGGCTTAAATGAACAAGCACAAAAGAATTTTACAGGCTCAGCTTAATGTAATTCTATTATTTTTTTTGTATTTATAATACAACTCAAACTTGGACAAGCATTTTTTTTCTCCTATTTTTCTTTTTTTTTTCCCCTTAAAAAAGAAAATTTACAGTTGCATCCATGGAACAGCAGTTTCTTGAATGGAGTTTTGGGTTGATGGGCTCCGAAGACAACACAAGAGACGATAAACATGCTCGAACCAACCACCATATATATATCTTGCTGCCAAACTTGAGGAAACAACGTTAACTTTCCTATGATTTTGCCTGTTTTCATTCTCTAAATTGCCACTCCAAATCCAGAGAAACATCTATAAGGAGATCGAGAGCCCGATCAAAGATCATCTTGGACAACCCAAGCTGAAAGATTTCTTCCTCATTGGTAAAGAAATCTCCTGCCTTTATGGTTTTGATGTTATAGCTAGCTAGCTGTGGTTGTTCAAACTCCACAACCTAAACCTCTTGCTTCTGAACCTTTCATGATTCTCAGTCTTTTGCATGATGACATGAACATACTGCAACAAAAGCAAAAAAAATCTTATAAGTAAACATAAATAGAGTGTATATAATTATGTAAATGTATATAGTTGAGACTGGAGAGGGAGAGGGAGAGGGAGAGGGAGAAGGAGAAGAAAGTGGCGAGAGATCTTACTCCCATGGAACATCTCCAACAAGCATCCAGTCACCATCTTTGTCCTCATAGGTAGGGGCGTATTCAGAACCTTTATAACCTTCTCTCTCAGAGTACTCACCTGAAAAAGCGAAAAAAATCTAAGGTCAAAATCATTCTTAGAACTACCAATCAAAAGAACCACATCATGAAATCTGAACATATGGCTAACAACAAGAAAAAAATCTTACCTATGGTGAACTTGAACATGTTCTCTAAAGCCTTCAACAGCTCTGGGTATCCCTTGTAAACCTTGAGGTCAATCTTTCTTAGGTATGGCGCTCCATCCATGCTTACTTTCACGTAAATCCCAGGAGCCTCAGCCTCGGTCTTCTTTGGCTGTAAAGTGTTCTTCCTGTAGGATCGGATTGGCGGCCAACCCACTATTTGCGCTCTGCATGTCACAACATAAATCAAGTCAATACATTGTTCTTCTTTGAACTTTTTTTTTTTTTTCTGCTTTTATCTTGGTATACATGTATGTATGTATGTATGTACGTATGATTAAACTTACTTGGCAACTGGGGCAGCTTCATCGGATTTGCTTTTTATGACACAATCATCCGGCGATGGACGCTTGTTGTTTCTAGCAGTTGAAACAGCTTGTTCATGGTCTTCAGTTTCATCGGTGCCTGGCAATCCTAATCTCAGTTCAGTTGCCTTAAGGTTGAGATCATCGTTATCATATGTTACACGGCCTTCCATTGTTGAAAACTTGAAGAAGAAAAATATTCTGAGGAAGATTTCTCAAGTTGAAGCAGGTAGAGAGATGATGACCAGTAATAATTGATTTCCGGTTTGAGAGAGGAATGAAATATGAAAAGCCGAAGTGGGAGTTTTATAGGGATATAAAAAAGTGGAGAAAAAAGTTGAAGTGAAAGCAAAGAGAAGATGGCGATGTCACAGTTATTTTCTCAATGCATGAATTGTGGACAAAGGCAAGCTAAGCTGTCGGTGGCAACGGCAGCAACTTTGAGGCAAGCTGTTGGTGAAAGGGGGACAAAAGGGGGACAAGCTCAGCCGCCCATATGGAAGACTTGGAACGGTCAAGATTCAATATTGGAGGTGGTGGAAGTGAAATAAGGACCGTTCATTTTTACTTTTAAGAAAGAAAATTATACGGAGGGAAGCATTCCCACGTGGAAATGGGTCCACTTCGGGTGTTGGGTATGGGCATGGCATGGGCATGTGGGGTTAGAATATGATACGTTTTTTTGAATTGGGTCTTATGCTTTTGCGAGCTACATCGCATCTGGAAAGAGCTGGACGCAAATTCGAGCACAGCTAGTTTACACTTACAGATCAATTCAGTTTGATTTTCTTCTATTCGAATTTTTTTTTAAGTTCAAATTTATATTGAATTCAAGTTAAGGGGATGGCTCATTTTATAAATTGAGTCAAATTTAAATTAAAATAATTTAATTTAAGTTTATAATTCAGATTTATAACTTAAATTTATAAATTACCCTTATTTTAATTTAACAAATTAAAATTAAACTCAAATCAAACCCTTGTTTATTCAAAAAAATGGAATCAAGAAGAGTTGGAGCCAAACTCGTTGATCCACCTATATCTGTGGCATGCTGTGTGCTACATGTGAACCCATTTACGTATTCTTGTTCCTAAATTATAGTCTGACATTAATTATTGCGGTGGTTGTTATTATTAGTTCTTGGTAATTATGCACTCAAAGAATTTTATTTCTGTTGGCTTCATTAATCTTAAAGATCGATCATGGCAATCTCCATCTTTGACCTTTCTATTTGAATTCATTAACATATTCCCAACCCCTTTTCACTTTGTTCAATCTTTTATTATATGCCATAATTAGTCATTATCATTGTTTGACCTAGTTTTAAGATTCTTAATTCAGTTTTTACAATAATTTTTAGTTTATCTTCAGGACTTGTTTAATTAGACTTAAATTTTAAGCAATTTTTCCTATTTTACTGCGAAAAGCTATAATAAATATATATATATATATATATATATATATATATATATATATATATATATATATATATATAGGTTCATGAACATGTGATAAAGAAGTTTCAACCATATAATATTAGTAAGGTTAGAAATTGCAATCGTTGATCATGAATTTCCTCCTTATAAATGTATGGAGTAGCCCGAAAGTATGTTACCGAAATACCTAACTACTAAATTAAGTAACCCAAATCATATCTTAATTGAGAAAAGTAATATTGTATGCATAAACATTAACGTGTTAGTAGGTGATTGAATAATTAAAAATAAAATAACACTTAATTACGTGATGATATATCATTATTTATACATAAAGTTATACATATAATCTTATTGAATTGGGAAATCAAGAAAGATAAATTGGAATCACTATTAAGAGTTTGATGAGGATTATCGAACTTTTTTTTATGAATAATCTAAACAATAAAATTATGTGCGATTATTTTTTAGTATTCAATTAAGTATTTATATGATACATCCACATACTATTAAGTAATTTTAAATTAAAAATAAATTAATATTTAATTATACAATAATATATTATCTAAATATCTAATAAAATATTCAAAATTAGATGTATATAGAATTTGTATAATTATAAAGTTTTAACAATTGTTATATTAAATATTAATAATAATTTTATAATTTTTATAAAAGTAAAATAGTTATTTAAAAAAAAATATTAATTAATTATAATTTGACTATTTAAAACTTAAAAGGGGTTTGTCGATTCATGAAACATTCGGTAGGAAATAATCATTTAGCCTTTGTATTAAAACAATAGTTGGAATGTGTATGAGACATATGATTGAATTAATATTAAAATTATGTGATTAATAGAGTAAAACATGTTTATTATTAAGAGAAGCAGCTCAAATTGAACAATGACTAATTGTCTGACAACTGATAATTGTTAAATTAATTCATGAAATTAACAGTGCGAAGTGGCCCTAAGAAAATTGCTAGGTGAGAGTCCCTTCTTGTCCACATTGGCCTGGACATTTTTCCTTTTTATCTCCATAGGATACTCCATTTCTGGGGAAAGATTTTATATAGCGAACCTTACAGCATACTTATTATTATCGACACGGGGGGTCCATAAATTTCTGCTTCACTCGTGGGCACTGAAAAGATGTTCAATAATTATCATCTTGTGTTTCTGCTATTTGTAAAGTCCTCTCTCTTAATTTCTTCTAGATGTGTATGTGTATATATATATATATATATACTAACGAAGGTTCATTACTCTTTTGATTATGTAGTTGAATTCAAAGCAGCAGACATTGTAGACCATCCTGCACAACTTTCTGAATATGCCTGGCACCAAAATTTTGCATGGAAATTTCAAAGTTGGAAAAGACTTTAGCTCTCGGCATTTATTCTTTGTCTAAAGTAAAAGTATTTGGAGTTATGGTTTTACCAAAGCTTATAAATGAGTTTAAATAAGACGCGTAATTCTTTTATTAGACAGAAAAAAATAATTTTCTCATTTATTAATTCGAAAAATAATAGCTTTGCAAAAGTGATAAAGGTTTAAATCAAGGTTTTCTTATGAAAATTTTAATATTTCACTAATTTTGTTAATTTCTAATAATATTCAAAAAATATTTCTTGATGCACAAAACTAACTTCAAACATAATAGGCTTGAGTATTTGTAATTCATACATCACTATTTTTACTCAAAACAAATATAGTACGAATGTTTGAGCTGTTAATTAGCTTGCTGTCTTTAGCTATGGTGTTCGTGGATCACAATTTGTATTGCCCTTTGTTCGTGGATATGGTCGTTTATATGACTATATGACAGGCTAGCATGTGAAAGAAAACTGGTAGTTAGCCTGCATTGGTGGTGCAGAAAAGTTCCAGTTTGGCATTTGTTGAGTCCTACAGGATAGGGATTCTTAACAAAACAACTGGATATTAGGTCTATTTGTAAATTTTTGTCCACAGAAAGTTTCTGGGTCAGATATACATCTTCTTTGAAATGACCCTTCGATGGAGTTGAATGCATAGTTGGCATGGCTCTGGCAGGTCGGCAATAGCTTTGACTGTGTATTCAGTGACATGGACTACTTGGCATTTGTGGTGCACAGAGATTCTTATTTGATTGAGTTCTGCATGTTTTTGTTTCTACATATTGAACCCAGCTGGCTGCCCTAATTAATGAAGAATCCGCCATGTTTCTCTTTTAAAGTGACTCGATAACATTATATCAACATCGAGCCCTTATTTTAGGTGGTGTTATAATTATGAAACTAATCATTAAACCTAAAATTTTACTAACTTAATATGGTTAGTTTAATTCTAATGGAGCAATCATCTAAATACACTGGAAAGAACAATTTTTTCCCTTTTAATATTCCTTCTTCTCTGACATTTGGAAAAGAACAAAGCACTTTCGTGCCCTAGAAACATGCATGCATGATTCAGAAGTAAGCTTATTTTAATCATATTTAAACTATAATCTTGTCCACTGCAGCCCTTGTACAGGCTATGAGAGACTGTGCGAAGTCGGTGGTGATACATTTTCGTCAGCTTCACACTAGCATAATAAAAAATATGCCGACACATTTAAGCATGAAAAACCCAACTATTTATTTAACACTTTTTTTTTTAAGATTTATATAAAAGAAGTCTCATGCTTCTTGAAGCGTTATCACCGAGTAAAAGCTTCAAGAAACAGGAGAGTTCTTTTATTGCTCAGCCAAGAAAGCTCGACAAAGTGACAAACACAGCTTAGCGAAGGGCATCACGGTCCTAACATGCCAGTACATGAAGGAACCAACCCAACTCATGAAGCCCCCGCACCAGTAGAGGAGAATTTGGACTAGACAAAAACACAGTTTGGAGTCTTACTAATTTACAGCTCTAGCTAATATTGTATTTGTAAGTTCGTCTATGGAGTTTAATTTCTGGCGAGAAAGGGTCCACCATTTTTAGAAGCTTCATGGATCTCCACAGCCACATGTGTAAGATGAAGATGAAGATGAAGTGTTTTTCAATAATATAAGTATAATGGAACAAGAACCAAACCGTGTGCTTTCGCAGACATGCCCGTCCCACCCAGCCCACCTCCATTAATAATCATGTGTGGTGGTTTAGAAAATTTATACGTTGATGGTGGATGTTGGTAATGGTGTTGCCACCGCAAAGCATCGTCTTTCTGACACGTAGCAATTTCCATTAATGGTATCAATTTTCTATATTTAATAAAATTATGAATATATATTTGTAATATATAAATAATATATAATTATATAATTATATAATATTAAATTAAAAATAAAATAACATCTAATTACATAATATTATATTATTTTTATATTTAAATTATAAATAAAAATATATGCATAATATTATTTTTTTATATTAAAAAATTTTGAGCTATTTAATTTATATTTTGGAGCAAACTAGTTAATAAATGATGTTTAAGCTTACGATATTTAATTATCAAAATAAATTTAAAAATAACACCCACAAATAAATATTTTTTTTTATTTTTAAGATAAAAATTTATCAAACTATTAATGATAAAATTATACACATAAATGATTGATATTATTTTATTACAAATAATAATATATTAATTAAAAATAAAATAATATTTAATTTTATAATAAGATTTCGCCATTTATGTTTAAATTAATATATGCTTATAAGTTTAGAAAATTAATATATGCTTATAATAAATTTCTACATTATAATAAATATATAGACTAAAGGTTAATTGTTCTTGAAAATTAAATTAAATTCTAAAAAAAAAAATAAAAGCGTGTGGACAACAGAAAATGAAAATTGACAAAGATGGCGCTAGGTGGGAAGGAAGCATCATAAAGAAGGTACACGTGTGGGGATGAAAGCACACGAGTGGTGGAAGGAGTGAGTAGGACCCACAGCACAGGTATCCGTTGAAAATCTAATCTTGGCCCTTTGATTGTCGGAGTTGGAAGTCCTAGGCTTTGATTCGCACCTAATAATGAGTACTTGATGTTGGTGAAGCCCCCCACGTCCATACATCCAGTGCCAGTCACGGTGGGGCTGGGTCTGGGATCTGGGACCCCGGAGAATTATTTGTAGAGTTGGGCCAGAACAACTTCTTAAGGATGGGCTTGCTTTTGCGCGAACAGTAGTCTGTTCTGTAGGTTGTATTTCGACCTCATGCAAATACGTAACTTGTTGGACAACGTAAATTTTAGGGGTGGATTATCTAAGTTAGTTTAACCTCATATTGAATTTATGATACTTAACTCTGTTAAAATATATTACATCTATAAGTGTAAATATAAAAATTTATAATATATAAAATCAATTGATTTATGTTAAAGTTCACTATATTATATTTATATACCACTTATTTTACTCATTTTTATTAAATATAAGACTTTTTTTTTCTTTTAATCTCTAACACCCTCTATCAAGTGTAATCATCATAGACTGTTAAACCCTTCATTTGGTTAAGTCCGTTTGAACAGGTGCATTATCACTTATATTCAAAACACGTTAGATTATTAAGTCTGTCATCTGATTTGTGCTCTAACACCATATTGAAAATATATTGAACTTATAAATACGAAAATTGAAACTCGTATTATACAAAATTAATTAACTTATGTTAAAGTTTATTTAAATAGTATACAAGATTACTAAAAGGTTGTTTACGGGATGAATAGTATCATTAGAAAAATAAGAAGTATCATTAATAAGATAAATACTATTATCAAATGAATAAATGAATCAAACTTGTTCTAAACTAATAAACTAGAATTTTAGTTTGAGTTAACTTATTCAAACCAAACGATGGATTCACCCTAAATTTGGTTAGGCATTTGCATAAGAATAGAGTCTTAAATATGATTTTTGACTGGAGAGAGCTGTAATTGCCACTCCTCAGAGCCACAGAAGTAGACCAATCAATGAGCTCACATTTTAGCTTTAATGCTAGGGACCCTCGATTACACCTTTTAAACAATCACCCACCATAAATTTCACCTCTCTTCTTCCTATCCCAAAATATCAAGACATGCGTCATTTTTATAATTTATTTCATGGTTTTATTTTAGCCTTTTTTCATGGGGTTTATGAAAAGGTTCCCGTTATTCTCACTATCTTAAAGACTTGACAACATCTGCATTCGGGGATTTAAGTGCTTACAGTTGTAGCAGATATGCCTCTAAGTAAATGCTTGATAGAAGCCATTTTGTATTCATGCAATAATGAGGTCCATCTAACTTGTACAAAAAATGAGAAAAATGGTCTGTACACACACACACATATATATAAAAGCACTATAAAAAAAGTATACAAAGATTAACTGATATTCATCTAAATATCTCTTTATAAAAGCGTTTGGAATGGTGAATCTGTTGCCAAACACGATACAGGATTCGATATCCTCTTTGATTTGCGTTGAACAGGTGTAAATTCCTGCATCGATCGTATATTTTGCAGAATCACTTTTGATGATAAACCTTGTGATAGATAAGTTGAAGCTAATAAACTTATACTAAGAAAACAAAGATTAGTTGAGTTGAATATCTCTAAACAGATGTATTATGGAAGTTTAACGAATAGATTATTGGAAAACGCGTAAGTTAGGAGAAAAGATAATGAATCAACTAAGGCGAAGCTAATGCACGCATTTTTTTACTAGACATTGCGAGCAAACACTTCCCTAGTCAGCCCCCACAATAGAATCCATTGTCGCAGCTTCTACCAACATTTGGAATAATATAATTTCAAGGAAGATTCTCATATATTTCATTTGTAGGGTCACCATAATAAACTACATTACTGGTCATTATTTCTTAATTAATTAATGCACTGTTAGTTAATGTGACATGTCTCTCTTCTGCAGAAGGGATCGATTTCAGATCTGTTTTCTTTGATTTTTCCATAGTTAACTTTGGAATTAATGGTTAGAAACCATTGAAACCTGTCAAAAACATATTTATCCTTTTTGATCACATTCATAAGTTCAAATGTTTCAGAAAAAATGTCAACACCTACGTATCTATATGTGTCTGATGGTTGTGCGTGTATATGTAGGACCACAAGAGATTAATATATAAATATATGGTGGCCCGTAAAGCTGTTGAAATTAAGAAGAAGGCAGGTATGAACATCAATTTCACCTTTGAGAAGAAAAAACGAAGATGATCTAATCTTGTGGTGCATGGAATGTTGTGGCCGTAAAATGATCACAGAATCACCCAGATCATTGCCATCTTTAATGGTATATATATATATATTTTTTATATGAGAATCACTTAAAAATCTTGCAGGCTAAAATGTCAGTTCGAATGGTAAAAAAGAACAAGTATTCGATCATGGAAGTTATCTAAAACGGAAGTCACTGTCCTTACCGGAAAAGGAGGTACTATTAAGGGTTTTCCAAACAAAAAATGAAGAAAAGATAGGTTTCTTGTATTGTTATATGATTTAGACTTCACCAAGCCTAAAAGATGAAAAGGGTATGCCTTTTTCTTCGGGGAGAGTCTTGATGGAGAGTTAAAAGAAAGAAGATGTGGCTGGAGAAGCTTGAAGGATTGGATAATTATCCAGAGAGGTAGGTTAGAAAGAAACAAGCAAAATTGGGGCTGGGAGATGGTGACATAGCAAGAGTAGAGCTATATAGCGGGGGCTAGGGATGTTTTCCTTATTGTATAGATGTGACTTGTCTCTAAGTCACCACCATGGCCTCAGAGCTTCGAACGAGCGATGTTGATAACTTCCATTGATTGATGTTTATGTGTCCTGCAGGGTGATCGCAACACCGGATTTAGTAATTTATCTTGCTCTTTTTAACTTATCAAAGTGGTGGCCTTTAGGTTTATTATGAAAGTGATCAGGGTTTGTAAATGTATTGGAAAGGAAAGTAAGATGTGGAAGAGAAGATGGCTCAAACTGAATACTGAAAAAAGTGGTCTTCCCAGCATCATATAGATTAATTTACAAAGAAGATGAGAAAATTTTAATATAAGTTGAAAGGCAGATTCATAATTGCACAGAATTTAGTCTCACTTGTTTTAGCTGACAGCAGTTGGCTTATGATTAATGATTAATCTTGTAGTTTTATACCTAAACTAAATTAAATGTGACAGTTCAATGATGAAGCTTAATGTGTCATTAAATCATATTTTCCTTAATTACTCAAAATAATTACTGTTTAAGTAGTAATTAATGGATGGTTAAGTGATTTTAAGTGGGTTGCACTTGCATGTGCAAGTTAGTTGACCTTGACCTTGACCAAAAGTGTAAATTAAGAAACAGTAGAAGTAAACCATGAGGCATCCAATCCAAACAACCAATCATGTTCTCTACTTGGTTAAATTAACATCTTAAAATCAACGTCTGAAGTTTGTCCATGTGTCGAAAAATCATGCATCAGAGAGCTCGATATGACATACACACGCAGCTAAACGCACAACACCCCACAGTTATATTATTGGAGTCTCTCTCTAGCAACACAACAGCAGTACATAATAGAAGAGGAGAGGAAGAAGACACAAAGTAGAAGGAGAGGCAAGAGAAAGAGAAAGGAAAAAGTATAGCCATCTAGAGAAAACAACAAAGATATAAAAGGAGAAGAAGAAAAAGGCTTGGTTTTTCCATGGAAGTTAGCCTGAAAATGGCAAACATGCTTAGCGTACAGCGTGATTTGAACCTGAAAGAGACTGAACTCTGTCTGGGATTGCCTGGTGGTGGCAAAACTGAACCTGAAACACCCAAGGCCACTGGAAAAAGAGGTTTCTTTGAGACTGTTGATTTGAAACTTCATCTTCAGTCTAAAGAAGCCGTGGATCTGAACAAGAATGTCAAAAATATTGTTTCTCCAAAAGAGAAGAAACTCCTCCCATCTTGCACCAAGGATCCAGCCAAACCACCTGCAAAGTATGTTTCTTTTTTCTTCACTTTGTTTTATCTTATGATCTGCTCTTTCTTCCAATCAAATATTCCACGAACTTGCTTGTTCTTAAATTAAATAAACAAAGTTTGTTTGGATTTCAGAACTCAGGTTGTGGGTTGGCCACCAGTTCGATCTTATCGCAAGAATATAATGGCCCAGAAAAACCCAAGTGAGGAAAATGAGAAGGCGAGCGGCAGCAGTGCAGCGTTTGTGAAGGTTTGCATGGATGGAGCTCCATATCTTCGTAAGGTGGACTTGAAGATGTACAAGAGCTACCAAGAGCTCTCTGATGCATTGGCCAAGATGTTCAGCTCCTTCACCATGGGTAACTTGAGACCTTTATTTCATTGAAACCCTTATTTCAATAACATCATTTGATCTTATTCTAGTGTTAGAGGCACAGTGTACAAGTTATAATCATCATTTTTCTGATAAATGGTTTGTTTGCAAATGTATAGGTAATTATGGAAGCCAAGGGATGATAGATTTCATGAATGAAAGCAAGCTGATGGATCTCCTGAACAGCTCTGAGTATGTGCCAACCTATGAAGATAAGGATGGCGACTGGATGCTCGTGGGCGATGTTCCATGGGAGTAAGTTCTTCATTCCTCTGAAAACCCTAAATTAAATTCAATTTAAGTATAGTCATATACATACTTCAACAACAATAACTGCTTACACAACATAACATATCAACTTAATTAGATCCATTGCATTGCATGTTACCATGCTAACTAGCTAGGCTGGCACCTTCAAGATTCAAAGTCCATTTATAAACATTATTAAATTATACATAATTCTTTTTCATTTTTTCATTTTTACTTAGCAATCCTTATAATCCTTTGATCTTCTACAGGATGTTTGTTGACTCATGCAAGCGCCTGCGCATAATGAAAGGATCTGAAGCCATTGGGCTAGGTATATATGCATGGTTATTAACACAATTAGATCAGGAAATATTCTGATTTTATTAATTAACATAAATTTTTGTTGAATTTTTTCAGCTCCAAGAGCAATGGAGAAGTGCAAGAAGCAGAACCTGAATTAATTAACCATGGTTTAATTACTTTATATTTGTGGCTTGCTGGTCTTAATTGTTAAGTACTCCCATATATCCTAGCTAGCTCCAAGACTAAAACCATTAAACCAAGAAATTGCAGAGAAAAAGATGGATGGATTGAGCTAGCTGGGTACCTGTTTTCTATGGATGTGTTGTCTGTATTTTTATCATCTGATGATGGTATATAGATATCAAAGATCTAGACATTTGTAATGGACAAGAAGCAATAAACTGAAACCTAGTGTCTGCAGGCTTAATGTTTATTGCTAATTTCTGGCTTGTTTAGTAATCACCTTGTGAATCTTTCTTTTTTTTTTTTGGGGTTGTCCTTCTTGTCAAAGTTTGTTGAGTGTTTTATTCCTTGAAAATTTCTAATTTAATCTTTGAAAGATTCTTCACACCATTTATTTGGTTTTTTATAATTACTAGTTTCTGATGAATAATTATTTTATTTCGGTACGAAGTTTCATAGAGGGAACAAAGCCATGTGCCTGTTGATGGGGCTTGCATTCATGGCCATTTGTTTATGTGCTTGGGATAAGCAAGATGGTGAATGTAGGCTGGCTGAGTGACTGAATGAATGAATGAATGTAGTTCCAATTTTTTTATTTATGGAGGACCTGCATCTTCTGTTTATGCTTATTTTATAAAATTTTTTATTGAATTTTTTGGGATCAATTCAATTGATTATCCCTACATAAATAATGTTTTAATTAATTTATAATTAAAGTTTCCTTGGATCGGGAAGTAGCCTCATGTTCTTTGCTTGTTCGTATTAAAATTATTTTATAAATTATTATATTAAATAAATCAATATTTTAATAACGTGATAAAAATTTAAATTCAAATCTTTATTATAAAAATTTTAATACTTAGCATTTAATTATATATAATTAATGATCTGAAAAGGGTAACTTGCCTATCAATAGAATTAAATTGAGATAAGACGTGAAGTGTATTGGGGGAACATGAAAATCTAATTCAAAATGTTGAAAGTTGATTGATTTTAAGACTGATGGGATTATTCAAAATGAAATGATACGAAAAAGGGGAGAGGATTCAATGAATTAAACTCCTGTTTACAATTACAAACAGCTAGCTTGGGAACGAATTGTCTCAATCAGTTGCTCAATAATATTGTCGACATCGATCTCCTTGTACTTATGCTTGCTTTAATTATTTGGGGTTTTCATTCCAAATTTTTTATTTTAATTTTGGATAATGTGAGTAAATTTTGGTTTTTAAGATTACTAATATGTTTTAAAAGGTTTTAATATATAATTTTGGGCTATTATAAGCTAGATAAAGTGTTATATTAAATATTATATTAGAAGTAGAATTGGATAATATGAGAGAGAATTTTGGGTCATATTAAATTAATCTGAACATAGTTTATATCAGGTTAGGGTTAAAAGATATCATTATGATTCTAATTCGAGTTAAATCAGATTGAAAATCTTTGACTTGAGACTTAAATTAACACGAAATAAACACTACTGATTACATTAACTATTAGATCATTATATTGTATGAATACTTCTTAGATAGTTCCAAATGATGTAATTAGATACTGATCAATTCTTTATATTTGGTCAAGTGAAAATTACGGTACGAAAGGATGTTATATGATAATAATTATTGTATTAAGAGTAATACTATGTGCTTTAATAATATATATAAATGTTGACATGTCATCACTTGATTAGATGTTACTTTCTTTTTAATTTAAAATTTTTTAATCATATGATAATACACTAATGTTTGTGCATATATTTGTTCTAATTGGTAATGCATATAAAATTATTGAATTATTGAATCACGACCATTTCTATAGATAAAGAAAAAGAATGCATATCAAACGATGAATATTAATTTATGTATTAATGATAATATGTCATTATATGTAATTAAATATTATTTTATTTATAATTTAAAATTACTTAATTATATTATAACACAGTAGTAATACTTAAATTAATTTTGAATAATATTACGCGTATACACATTTATATATGTTATTACATGATTGAATATTATTTTATTTTTAATTTAGAATTATTTAATTATCTAATAATATATATAAATATGTATTTAAAATAAATACACATAATTTTATTAATAAGTTTTTATTCGAGGCACAAATAAGTTTGTAATATTGGGCTTTAAACATTAATATGAGCTTGATAATATATTGGGCCAACACTAGAGATGCTGATGAAGTTGTTGGATTCACCTATCCATAGCTCTAGATGTTGTAACTTTTAGGCCTTCTTTATTATTATTACTATTATTTTTGCAAAAAGATTTATTCCAACTCAAGATTCATTGAACTTTCAAATTGGTGTCCGTTAATTATTAAAAATTTAAATTTTTATTTATAAATTATTAAAATTAAAAAAATAAATTATTTTAAGATAAAATTATTATTTAATTAGTTATATATTAAAAATAATAAAATTTTATTTTATTTATCTTTTAGTTTAAAAAATTAATAATTTTCTTAAGATTAAGTTTTGAAAAATCATATTTTCTTTCATATGGTTTTATTTTCAAACTATCCTTCTTTGACAACTGAAATCTGTGACCTCTCTTTCTCTGTCATTGATGATCTCTTTTTAATATCTTTTTTCATAAATCCATCATCAGTTAGACAAATTTTAATATTTTTATCTTAAATAAAAATGAATTGTCTTTGTTAAGTAATTCAATAAAGCTTGGGTGGGAACAAGTCTTTTCACCTTGTTTTGTTCTTAACTCTTTAGACTTTGACTACACCCAAAAAGGCCCATGGGATCAAGGTCATCATTCAACACGCATGTTTGATTTTTGACCCCCGCAAGAAAAGGAAAGTTTACTTCACATTTAAATTAAAGTAATTTTATTATTCATCTGACATTATTTAATTTTTTAAATGCATTAAATATATTTATTATTTATAAAAATAACTTATTTTTTATTTATTAAAACATTGCAATAACTAAAAAAAATGCTCTAATTATTCTGAAAAAAGATTTTAAAAAATGTTTCTTTGCATTGGTGATTAAAAAGAAAAAGAATTTAAAGAAAACATTGATTTTTATACAACATATAAGTAATGTGAGATGAGAACATAAAATGAAATATAATTAATTGTTCTTAAAAAAAAAAGTCTAATTATTAAAAAAATATTGACGGAAATAATTAATCTGACCATTAAAAAAATCTTTAATAAATTTCAATAAGACCATTTATTATTATAATTTATTACAAATTCTCGTTTTTGAACAACTCATAAATTAAACCGGGTTCAAATATCATTACTAATGTGAAATTTTTGTTAAGTATATAATTAAGATTGAATTTAAACCGAATTAACTCAAGCTCAAATCTATGTATTGAACTAAAGCTAATGCACCAGCTTGCCTTGAGTATAAAGGTTTGTCAATATCATTGCATCGGAACTCGCTTTTTTAATGATTCTTCTTCTTTGGTAACTTGTTGTCTTCTTTGATATTACTGTTTAACCACAAATCAAATTAAATTCGATCTCAAATTGACTGTTCTAACTTCGAATTGACTTTTGATTGATTTAATTTGAATCCAACCAAGTATACTAATCTCTTAAAAAACCGCCCAACCAAGGGCCAACAAATTACAATCTGAAAGCAATCAGTTGCTCTAAATTTAAATTAACAATAAACAATAAATGGGCAGTAACTGAGATCAAATGACAGGGTTATTTAATCAGATTCTTATTCAAGCGCAAGTGGTCTGTTACAACTAAAGTCAACTTCCAACTCAAGGTTGACCAGGCTGGTCTAAACACGAGCTCATGCTAAAAACTTCCAGGAAGAGACTCAACTCACATTGTATATGAAACCTGTCAAAACATTTTCATAAAGAAAACAAACATTTCAAGTTTATAACATCTCTCACACAGACACAGGCATTCAAAGGAGCCAACTTCATTTCTGACACCCATATATTCTCCGGTAGGAATAGAATGAGAAGACAACCTCATAATTGAAACTGGCTTTTGATATAAAATAATGCAACCTAAAATTTGAAATGCTATGACTTTAACAAGATTACTTGTCTGTATGAATTCAGAAAAAATTGCATCACTCTACAGAGACAGGAAACATTTTATATTTCTACATACTAGTTCAATGAAAATGACTTCAAAGTTAATAAAACAAGACTTCAGAGAACCCATACCTAACCAAATGCTTAATGCAAAACCATGAACTATTCAAATATCAAGTCTTTGTTTATATGACAAAATTACACAGAAATTCGTACTGGAGAATTTAATGTCCAGAAGAATAGATATGCAGGAAAATCTGAAAAACATACTCAAGTGTGAAAGGATAAGCAATTCAATTTCAGATTAGTCAGAAGAAAAAAAAAATTAGGTTCAGATACATCTGGCTCATATGAGACTGAAAAGCCTGCATGATAAAAAGTGCACGTAATTTAAGCTGGCACACAGATCAAGATCACAGATAAAATAAAATAAATCTTTAAGGTCAAAAAGATATAGCTTAGTCCTTAGAAATGTTAAACACTAATTCATGCTCCCCAAAAAAATATCTGATCTTGCTCCATTTTATTAGTCCATCATCAGCTTAAGCTGCTGGGAGAACAAATCAATGGCTACCCCTCTACCCAAGATAATCTCACCCTACAACAGATACAGGCATGAGGCCTTCCCATTCAAATATCCCATCAGAACTCCAATTACAGCAACAAAATTTTCATTTCCAGTGCTAAAAAGAAGACAAGACAAAGAACTAACATCTATAAAAGGTGGAGTTTCGTCTATGAATAATGGTTATGTGGTTTCAGAGCTTGAAAGAGAGAAAGAGAAAGCAGATGATGAAGAAATTATCATAGGTAAAGAAGACATGAGGAAGCTAGCAGACACTTGGTTAGAAATTCATGGTCTGGATAATTGGGAAGGCATGCTTGACCCTTTGGATCCCCTCCTGCGATCTGAACTAATAAGATATGGAGAAATGGCTCAAGCTTGTTATGACGCATTTGATTCTGAAACATTCTCCAAGTACTGTGGCAGTTGCAAATATAGGCCTACCAAGTTTTTTGAGTGTCTTGGTCTCATGCAACATGGGTATGAAGTAGCCTCTTACATCCATGCTTCATGTGAAATCAATCTCCCAGACCTTTTCCAGAGATCAATATGTCCTGAAGCATGGAGTCAAACAGCAAATTGGATTGGCTATGTTGCAGTATCAAATGATAAAATGTCAGCACATCTTGGACGGAGGGATATAACCATTGCTTGGAGGGGCACACTGACAAGGCTGGAGTGGATTGAAGACTTTATGTACTTTCTAAGGCCAATTTCATTGAAGAAGATCCCTTGTCCAGATCCAAGGGTCAGAGTCGAGTCCGGGTTCCTTGATCTCTACACAAACAAGAATAAAAGTTGCCAGTTGTGCAAACGCTCAGCAAGAGAACAAATTTTAGCAGAAGTCAAGCGATTAATACAGCAATACAAGGATGAGAATTTGAGCATAACAATCACAGGTCACAGTCTAGGAAGCGCACTAGCAATACTGAGTGCATATGACATAGCAGAGACTGGGATAGATGTCATGGACAGTGGGAAGGTTGTACCTACATGTGTCTTCTCATTCTCAGGACCAAGAGTCGGGAATATCAGGTTTAAGGAACGGCTTGAAGAACTTGGGGTGAAAATATTGAGAGTGGTGAACATTCATGACAAGGTACCACAGGCACCTGGGATATTTTTCAATGAGCACATACCACTGGCACTTCGAAAACTAGGCGAAATGTCTCTGTGGCTTTACTCGCATGTTGGGGTGGAGCTTGCTCTGGATCACAAGGACTCCCCCTTCCTGAAAGAGACAAGTGATTTGGGATGCTTCCATAATTTGGAAGCTCATCTACATCTACTTGATGGGTTAGTATACCCTTCTTTAGCATTTAGAAAGAATTCCATATTGAGCCAAGGTACTCCGGTCGGTATGTCACACCATATACAATAAAATCATTAAAGCATGCTCATCACTTAAGTACTTCTTGGGCCCACAAGAGTCAGCAATTTTACATCAACCTAATATCCAGAAAAATTTTGCAACCCTTTGCAACTGTAGAAACACTGAATAAAATTGCAGTTATGCGTAGAAAGCAAAAGTTCTAGGTATAATTTTAGGGTATGTAAAAGCCACAAAATTTTCCAGGGCTACCAAACAATTGAAGCTATGGCAGGAGAAAATATGTTATGTTCCACTAAACATTCAGAACTAATTTAGATCTTATGTTATGAAATCTTCATTATATACACTCAGTCTTTCTGGAAAAACAAATAAATGCAGCAATTTCTGAATCAGAATCAACAATTTTGGAAAATACATTATTATGCAGTCTTGTTCTTTTGTCATCACACATTGCACCCAACAAAAGCCACAACTATTGGATGTTAAGGGCAGGATAGGTCTTCAATGATAATATATCATTCATTTTTGTCTACTATTAAACAGATATCACGGGAAGGGCCAAAAATTTGTGCTTACCAGCAGAAGGGATATTGCATTAGTGAACAAAGCAAGTGACTTCTTGAAGAAGCAATTCTTGATCCCACCGAAATGGCAGCAAAGTGAGAACAAAGGACTGGCGAGAAACCAAGAAGGCTACTGGGTGCAGCCTGAACGGCCAAATCCCAGGGATCATTTATAAGTAGATCACCATTGCCAAAAATCTGTATTTGCATTACTATGAGATTTACACATAATATGGCAATTGAAACAAAATAGTAATTCTATAAGGATAGTTAGGAGAGCCATGAAGTGATAGATGAGATAAGACAAACATTAGATTGGATGTCTCAACTGAAGGTCAAAAAGAAAACTTTCCAACTTTACTAAAAGTTCTGTGAATTGAATTAATAAGTTTGTCTAGTTTGCTCAGCTATGGCCAAACATTTATTCATGAGAATAATGTTCTGCTCTTAAAATGTAGTACAGTGTGATGATTATGTTATTTTTCCAGTTTGGCCATCAGTAACAATTAAATTACATGATAGCAACAATTTGTCTGGCCTTCGAGATAACAGTAGCACTATACAGCTCACTTTATAAATAATGGAGCAATTAAACTTCCAATCATTTCAATCAAAACACCAATAAACTTTTTTGCGATAGACATTTTGAACAACTAAATCTGAAGGCAGTCATGCAAAAACTAGAGGGGACTATATATCCTTACAGAAGCATAAATCTACAATTTTTGGTGTGAATAATCAACGGTCTTTACCCTTTTTCAGAGAAAAAAAAAAGCGGGGGGCACAACTAAGACAAAACAAGTGAAGCAAATATGGGCACAACCAAAAATGAAAGAGAGAGTTGCATATATAATATTGAGGCATCATATTGACAACAATAAGATGGGAATGTAACTATAAAAATTACCCCTAGCAAAACAGAAATTAACTAATTGGTCAGTACGTGAATGATTTAAGATTCATTTGAATATCGCATAACTTCCTCTTGATGCAGTTGAGCCAACTGAAACACAAGCATAGAATTACCATTAGTTATATCATTCTAAAATCTGAACCACATCCATTGAGGCCAAACATATATACAGTGCCTGAAGAAACTAAACCCAAATACCAGCTTAACCAATAATGTAACAAAACGGTTACTTGGTAATCTTGAGACAATAAAATAGAAACAAAAGAAACAATTACTGATTATATTATTTTGCAGAAACCATTATTTTAATACACTGCACTGATTATGCACAACACAGAATATATTCCACGTAAATATGCACATTCACAACCCCACAGAAAAGGATTAAAAGACCACAAACATGAGATTATAAAAAATGTTTCTTTGGTCACATAAACTGTAAATCAGAGCCAAAAACTGATAGCAAAACCATACTAAGCTTAGCAAGATGTCCAATATCTATACCTCTTTTAAAAAAATATCAAACAATTTCTTATACATCTTCTAACCAACAGATATGAGGAAAGAACAATGTACAAAGGTAGACAAAGACTAAAGAGCAACACCTTTTCATTCACGGTAATTGGTCAGGCTGAGAAAAGAAATCTTTGGCATTATGCGCTAACTCTGCTTCAAGTACAGTCCTGATCCTTTTAAACTCCACACCATATCATTTGTGAGTTATTAAAGATAACTGTAAACTAGAGAAAAATTCTTTCAATAAATTTCCATTCATGCTTGTTAAAAAATCATTTAAAGAATTATGTCAGCTTAATCACCAATGTATTAACATGCAATAGGTCAAAAGTAAAATTGCTTCCAAGAAAAAGTTCATAACCATATTTTATCAGAGAATTTTCAGTTTTTATCACTTGTAGAGAAAAAAAAAAGGATAGAGATCAAATGTTTACTAGAAGATTAAATCACAGAAAAATTTTAACTTTGCAATCTGGACGCATGCCAGTGCATTCAGCCGATACTGGAAGAACAGTAAACAAACTAGCTTCATCTTCAGAATTTTATTTCTCTGTAATGCCCTTCAAAGAACCACTCTTCATAGTGTTAGATTCAGCCAGTCTTGCATATGCAGTTGCTTGGCTGTGTAAATCTAATGAGCCAGATGATTTGGACCTCTTGCCCTAAAAGGTCCATACAAAGGGTGTAATGGACATGAAAGGCAGGCTTTGTTATAAGGAATAAATTTAGTCATCCTAAGATTTAAAAACCTTTAATACAGTGTCTGTTGACAGAAAGTCTCCTTCACATTTTTTGAATGAAGCTTGCCCATTAACAAGGACAACTGGAAAGGCAGTCAAGTTAATTATATAACATGCATAAGCAGAAAGTAAAGAAATGTTAAGGCTGAGAATACTACCATCATGATTAGAAGTAGGTTCTGGAGGACTGTCCATCAGCTTTGGAGTCAAGGGCCTGGGTTAATAAGAGATACACTTTTGATTTCATACCAAACTGCCTCTAGCTGTTGCATTGCATCTTAGAGTTCTTTTTGTACCCAAAATATACAAGAATGACAAAAGATGCAAAGCATTTCCAGAAGCTGTGGTTATTGCCATTTTCATAAACTAATTACAGGATGTCAAAACACCTACATGTGGCCACAACTCAGATCTCTACTAACTTCACTTTGCTAAGAGGTAAATGAGAGAGCAAAGGTAACAAGAAGGAACCAAACTTAACACAGGCAGATCATTTCCCCTATATAGCTGTAAGAGGAGTTAAAAGGGAAGGGAGTTGGGCATATCACCCTTCCAAACAAACAAATATCATTTCTTCCACAAATGTGCAAAAGAGGGGATAAAGATAAAAGAAACACTATTAAAAGGAGAGAAACCTCACAAGGCTTCTGCACAAGTTTTATGTTACAACACACTCAATTAATTACTATATATTGCACATAAATGTGCACTAGGATAAACAGAAAAGTCATCTCCCTTCCTTGTCCACAAACAACACAATATAGTAACATCATTTAGAGGAACATCCAAAGAGAACTAGCTGTCACTCCCATTAAGGACAAGAATTAATTTAGAAAAAAAAAGGGTTAAAATAGGAACCTGGCGTGCTTGAGACTGTTGCATAACATTTTCAAATTGGCCACGAGCTAACTGAACGCATCCAATGGCTTGACCAGCTAATCTCCCAGCTGTTCTCGCAAATTTGGGGAGGTCTTTAGATCCTACAACACGTAAAACATCAAACACGGTTCAATTTATGTTTCCAAAACGCCTAATAAAAGAACCAACTCCAAGTGTACGTATATAGATATGGGTTGGTTAAGATTTAAGTCAGAAAATTACATGAAATATTATCAGTTAATTTTTTCTTCAAAACTATCATACTAAGAGAGAGGATAGTTTGAAGTTTCTGAGTTCTGTTCTATTTTAAGTCACAAGAAGGGAGCGAAAGGGGATACAAACATGAGCAGCACTGGCACCGATTATGAGGAAGAGCTCTCCGTACGAAATACCTAACATAATGTAAACTTTCCACTTCTGTTTCTTACTGGGTTATCAACAACAAAGAGGGAGTTGCGTAGAGAATCTTTCCAATTTACAACAAAATCACAAAGAAACGACTACGAAGATGTAATCTCACAACACAGAGTAACAGCTTAAATTCGGAATATAATTTAAGCAGAACTACAAATTTTATGAAATATAATACTTGGTTCACTTTAATAACTCTTAGTGTGAAACCCAGAAGGTTTGTAAAATTATCATCAGAGCTACATAAAACTGCCAGTTTCAAATTTCTGGAGGCTGGCCGTCAGAGTGAGGAGACGTGCTGGTGGCCAGCATGAAGCACACTATGCTGCTTAGAGATTTTGTTGAGTTTGCGGCGGCGTAGTTAGCTGAGATAGAGGCAGCCGTTGATTAGTAGGCTGTTTCATCGATCGGCGGTGATATCGTGAAGAGGCATTTTGGTCGTGGTGTTTCAAAAATTTAAAAACAAAAGTATATACTTTTCAAGAAAAGAGAAACAAAATTAAAAACATATAATTGAATGGGTGGGTCGGATCTTTTAATGAAGCCCGATGGGTCAATAGGCTTGACTCAAAACCAAACCGACCCATCTGAAGCAGCCCAATAGAGGTCTTATTGATATTTTTGAAATAAATATCAAAAGATTCCAGTAATTTATTTTCTAAAGATTTTTTTAGATGTACCCTCTAAATTTTTTGGCTGGTCTTGAACTTGAATCTCTCCAAGGCCAAATGACTGTTTCCTACCTAAGGTTTGATGAAAAGATTTTTCTACTCTCTAAATTTTAAAAAACCAAGTTCTCATATTAATCTACTTTCATTAACTAATTTTGTTTATTTTTTTTAGAAATAATTATTTTGCTTATTTATTGTGATTACAAAATTGTTTTTAAACAATTAATATAAACATTAAATTATTAATATATCCTTATCAGTTTAAATTTTTTATTATTAAACCTTTAAAAATATCAAAATTCTAACCAACTTTAAAATGTTATGTTTTATTCGATTTTTGGAAAGTGTAATTGTTTTTTTTAATTATTAAAGAACATACAAAAATTTTAAAATTTTAAAAAACACCCCAAACTTTTTTTAAATTTTCAAAACCTCCTAAAAATTTATTAAGTCCCTTCTAGTTTCAAAAATTAAGTTCACCCCCAAACTTTCAAAAATAAAATAAAAAATTTATGCAAAATAACCTTTCAAAATAAAAAAAATATGGATTTGGTAATCAAATTATTCATTATATTACTTATCATGTTAAATAAAAGAAGATCGATAGAATGTAAAGTTTTTAATAAAACTTAGATTACTTGATAAAAGATTATCTAAAATCAAATGCTTTTGCATTCCAATTTCAAAATATGAGCAAAATGGGAAAATAAGATATGAATACGAGTAGATATACAGCCCATACGAAATTATTTACAAAATGCAAGCAGGGATTTTTTTTTGAATTATAATAATAAGATATGAATTATTTCTAATACTGTTGGATCTAATTTCGAATTGATAACTGTGAGCTCTATCTAAATAAAATAATATTGATTTTTTAATTTTGTTTTTCGGTGGAAAAAGATGCCCGGCGTCAGTTGCATGTCTAATTTTTAAAAAGTCCAAAAAAAGTCAAAGTTTAAACTGGAGTACGCAAAATCCAAATTTAGAACATTTGTACGTTACAAAGTCAAAATAAAAAATCTTCCAAATATTTGAGCTAGTCATTTGAAATGAGCAGTGGTCCGCTAAGGTCAGGTCTAGTCAGCCGTTCTGAGGGATTATAAAAGAATACGAGGTCCCATACGCAGCGTATATTCGTACCATTAATGTTCGGGAAAAAATTGAAATAATTACAAGGATTCCTTTCCTTGTTTAGTGGTGGTGTTTATGTGGGCGAGAGTGGGATGCGATTGTGAAGATGATGGTTAAGAAGAACGATGGGACCAGACGGGAATGTGGTGCTGGCGGACCCACAGACGGTTGTTGTATCGAAGAAGAAAACGCAGTCGTCTCGGAGTTGGATACTTTTTAACCGTACGGGCCAGAGCACCGTTTTGGATGTCGACAAATACGCTATCATGCACCGCGTCCAAATCCACGCGCGTGATCTCCGCATCATCGATCCTCTGCTCTCCTACCCCTCCACTGTTCTTGGTCGTGAGAAAGCCATTGTTTTGAACTTGGAGGTCGATTTCAATTTCATTTTGAAAATTTTTAATCTGTATTTGTTCATTTTCCTTAATTTATTTGTTTTTGTTCTTGTTTGTGGCAGCATATCAAGGCAATTATCACCGCTGAAGTGGTAAGCGGAAATGAAATTATTATTATTTTATTCTTTTTTAATTTTAATCGAGTTGTTCTGGAATATGTGTCCTAGTGTTAGTAAAGTTTTGTTGTATTGATAGGTATTGCTGCGAGATCCACTGGATGAAAACGTGATTCCGGTTGTGGCGGAACTTCGAAGTCGACTTCCATCTCGGAATGCTATTCGTGAAGCGCAGGAAAATGGTAAAAAAAATTCTGGAGGGCGTAATGAAGTTGAAGCGGGTATGTAATATTAATTCGATTATTTCTAGGTTGATTCGTTCGATATTGATGAAGGAAATGAACATCTGAATGATTTAGATTACGCTGTGTAGAGTCTCCGTTTGAATTCCGAGCCCTGGAGGTAGCTTTAGAAGCTATTTGTAGTTTTTTAGCTGCTCGTACCGCAGAGTTAGAGACTGCTGCTTATCTTGCTTTGGATGAACTTACATCCAAGGTCGGTACTTTTTTTTCCTTCTTTCTTTGTTATTTATTTGTCTTGCTGCTTTCGGTCTATGTACCTGTGTCTTCCCCTGTATTTCCTTGTTAAGAAAGAGAAAGAGATCTCCTCGATTTGCCTAAAATCATGTGTCTCAGGATTTCTGTTGTCAGCACAGGCTTGTCAAATGTTTAGCCTTAGGGGATCAATTTTAGTTCTTTTTTTTCTCCATTTCTATTCTATTTTTTCCCACTTGATTTAGTTTTCTATTATTATTTTGATTAATTACTACGTGGTAAAAGTTCTATTCTACTCTCATGCTTGAGCCATTGCATGTTTAAATTTGGGTATATCATCTAACATATGTATATGCCCAACTAAGAGTCCCTGGTGTAAGAGCTTTAAATGAAAACACAAACTTGGTAGTTAGTCCATTTACAGAAATTAACAATTGGTTTATGAAAAAGGCTTTGAAGAATTAGATAAGAATTGTCTCGAGGGATAATTTAAATGACAATGGAAGAGTTTCATATATAAAAAGGTATGAATTCAAATCACCTTCAACGAGGTAGTGTGATACAGGGTTTTAACTTAATTTCGGGAAAACAGTAAAGTTAGACTGTGGAATAATTATTAGAAAATTGTGTGTTCAAAAAGGCTTTAGAGAATCAGATAAGAATGGTTTCAAGGGATAGTTTGAATGATAATAGAGGGGTTTCGTATATAAAAGGGTATAAATTTAAATCTCCTTCAATGAACTAGTGTTATCAAGAGTTTTAACTTAATTTTGGGAAAACAACAGAGTTCGATTGTGGAATCATTATTAGAAAGTTGTGTGTGCAAAATTCTTTTTCATGCATGAAATGATTGAAATACCAGTAAATCATACTTTGCGCACTTTCTTTCGATCTGTTAAGCTTAATTAAACTTATCTTAGACATAGAAATCTGTTTTATCTTGATTTGTTGTATTTTATAAGGAAAAAAAGCATTGATATTTCGCTTTCATATCCATCTTTTGATCCTTGTTTGTTTTTTGGCATCTTTGGCTTGTTTCAATTTCATAAGTTGGTTTATCTGTATTGCTTTAATTTGCAGATCAGCGGCTGTAATTTGGACAGGGTTCGTAAATTGAAGAGTGCAATGACAAGGTTGACTGCCCGTGTTCAAAAGGTATGTTTGTTGCGCCTTTTTGTGTGGAAAACTTTCTGTATTTACTACCTAATGTTAATTATTTTATGCAAGTTACAAATTATGATGAGCTACACAGATATTCTATGGGTATTGGTGATTTTTGAATGTAATCAATGTAGAAGTTATATACTTGTTTTGATAATTTTACCCAAAACATGAGGTCTTTTTTTGTTAAATTGCTGATAGTTGGATCTCGGTAAATATATTCCAGAAAATAAGCTTCTCACTCACTACATTTTGTAGGAAAAAGAATTTGATATCAATCATACACAACATAGAAATTGAATTTGTATATTAAATGAGAAATTTCTTATTATGTAGAATTCAGATTTGAGACTGTTATCATAACTTTAAAAATAGATTGGCAATAGACAAGATTGAGGCATGGAAACTAGTTTGATCTTTATAATATATTTAAAGTGGAGAAAATATTCTTTTTAAAAGTGCTATACAAACTAAAACCTCTTTTTAGCTTTCTGAAGTTTGACGAAGTTGAGCTGATTAAAACTGCATTGTTGATTAAATTAGGAGCCTTGAAACTTAGTGTACAAAAGGCTGTCCAGCAAGCAGTGCCACCTTTCTGGAATTTCATTTTGTTGTGCATCTGATATTATAAGATCCAATAAAATTTCCACATATAGGTAAGAATAAATCCTGTGGCCTCTTGCTTTAGGTGCGAGATGAACTTGAACAACTACTAGAGGATGACGATGATATGGCTGACCTTTACTTGTCAAGAAAATTGTCTGGCCCATCTTCACCTGTTGGTGGTTCTGGTCCTTCCAACTGGTTTCCTGCATCTCCTACCGTAGGTTCAAAGATTTCAAAAGCAAGTAGAGCAAGTATAGCAACAGTTCGTGGAGATGAGAATGATGTTGAGGAGCTTGAAATGTTGCTAGAGGTTATATGATTAATATCTTTTGTATTTCTCATATTTTAAAATCCAAATTTCTAAAAGGGTGGTATTCTGATTTGCAGGCTTACTTTATGCAAATTGACAGCACATTGAACAAATTAACCTCAGTATGTGCTTCTTTTCCTTCATTGTTTTGCTTTTGTCTTATGTATCTTGTGTGCTTCTTTCCAAGCCTGCAGCTGCTGTATCTGGGATGCTTAATAGCCTGGAATTTAAGATAGATGAAGAGACATTCTGCATCTCTATTGCTTTTGATAACTTAATGTATATTTTGCAGCTGCGAGAATATATTGATGATACTGAGGATTATATTAACATTCAGGTATCCAAAATTAACTGAAAGCTTAAAACTTAATATCAAATTTGTACTGCATGCATTAGATTTGACCTTGTGTATCCTTTTCACAGCTGGATAACCATCGAAATCAGCTGATTCAGGTGCTTTAATCTTGCCTAATGAATAGATACAGTGTTCAGTTGATTCAGTTTTTGCTTGGTTTTACTTTCCCTTTGTTAATCTTTTCTCACTGTATACTGCAGTTAGAGCTATTTCTAGGTGCAGGAACTGTCTCCATAAACACCTACTCATTGTTAGCTGCAATATTTGGCATGAATATCCCATATACTTGGAATGAGCACCATGGATACATGTTTAAATGGGTATATGTGCAATGTTTTTACAGTTTGTGAATGTAGCTGCTGATTTTAAAGTTATTTTCTCAGTTAGATTATTGAATTATTTTTCTACGTATCTGCAGGTGGTCATTTTCGGAGGAACAGTTTGTGTAATATTATTTGTAGCCTTTGTGTCCTACGCTCGTTACAAGGGTTTGCTTGGATCTTGAGTATTCATGGTTGGAAAGGATTTTCTATTGAATTTTTAAAATTATTGGCCTAATACTAAAGTAGCTCCACCCCAGCCTTCTTAGTCTTACGGGTGTCAACACGGCAGATCTGTTTAGAAAACCTTACCACATGACACACGTCAGTCTTTGTTTCTTATATTAATAGGGAATTTTGACACCACGTTAATAAAGTTGTGAGTACGCATAATTTTATTTTATATATATATAATAATAGCAAGTCAATATTGCACATGTCAGCCTTGCAGTTTTTTTTTTTTTTTGGTTGTCGTGGGGATTGTAGTAGGCTGGTAGCTGCTGCCGTTTCAACCGTCGTAGCAATTCCAGATGGTCTTACGTTAGCTGTTACACTCACTCTTATTTATTTGATGAAAAGAATGATGGCTGATCAAGCCATGGTGAGAAAGCTTTCTGCCTGTGATCAGGCCATGGGGAGAATAAAGTTGGCATGCAAATATATAAATATCTGAGATTTTTTTTATTGTGTTGTTGAATTCTGGAGGCATTTTTCATACTCTGTTCTTGCCTGTTGCTGTTTTTTCTGGGTTTTTCGTTCTTACTCAATAGAGAGGATGACAAACGATTTCAGAGTACAAACTAATATAAAATATGAAAAACTACAAATTCCAGCATTATATCTGAAAAGCCAATTCAATATTCTTTTATTAATCACGTGTTAAGTGTTAACAAGACAACATTAAAAATTAAAAAACCAGTCTAAGCCCCACGAGGGCCATCATCAAGATCATCAAGCAAAACCTCGTCATCCATAACAAGATCGTCCTTACTCCTCAATCCTGCATGTAGGATTAGCAAAGCAACCCCAATCACTAATACAGAGTAACAACTTGAATTTACGAGTGAGAGAAAGTTTCACCCTCCTTCAGCTAGCTTTTAGGGGTGTGGGAAGTTTAATAACACTTATTGGAGACCCAACAATTGATATTAGAGTCCAATGTTTAAAGATTAAATTATTTAAAGAGAGGTTTTCGATTTATGTAGATTTCTAATTTTATTCATTTTTTAAGGCCTAATCAAAAAGAGGTTTCAATAGTTTTACTTGTGATTTTGTTACGAGTGGTGTTAGACTGTTGAGTTATTATGTGATGAGGGAACGATTGTTAAGAATTTGGTAAGACTATACGTGTGAGAAAAATTTTAACTTTCGAGCAAGGTTTTAAAATAGAAGAGTCGCGATAACATTTTTGAGGAAACATAACAAATATATTATTTTAATTTATATTCTAATTTCTAAATATGAGCAAAATGGGAAAAATGAGATGAGAGATCATCCTTGAAAATTTTGGATGGTTTTGAATTTAGAATCTCCCAAAGTTGTAGAAATGAGCATGTAAAGCTATAAAATTCCGTTATTGGGATGAGTGGAGATATAAATAGGAGTAGGCATCGCAACCCACATGACAATATAAATATGTTCGGTAAATTTAGCATGTAAAAATAATTATTATATTTAATTAAATGTATAATAAAATATTATTTTATTTAAATATTCTTAAAAATTATTAAGAATAAATTAATATGCATTATGTTTAACAAATATGCTAGATACTAATAATAATATGTTAACTCAAAATAATCAAATCATATAATAACATATTATTATTGATATTCAAATGATAAATATACTTAATTTTATTATATGCTAAAATAGTTGTTGCTCTTATTTTTAAAAACATTCCCTATGTTAAAAGTATATTAAGATTTTTTTCATAATGTTAAATTATAAAATATATTAATTCTATTGTTAATATTTTTTCAAAAATATTCTCCATTTTATTTGTTATTTCAATTAAAAATAAGAGTATTTGATTCTAAAAAAAATTTAATAATTTAATATAAAATTATAATAAAATTAAAATTAACAAAATCTAAAACCGTTGATTTAATAACATGGGTAATCTTTTGATAAGATGGTAATAACATAACTCACAAAATTACTTGCTAAATTAACTCGGCATTAGTAGATTTGACAGAATCTGAAATCATTAATTAAAGGTAGATTACTTAATAAACCTTTTACATTCCAATTTCAAAATACGGGCAAAATGGGAAAATAAGATATGAATAGGAGTAGACGTGGCAGCCCATACGAAAGTAATTACAAAGTGAAAACAGCGGTCTTTTATGAATTAAAATAATAATAATAAGATATGAATTTGTCTGACATAAATAAAATTGATTTTTTAATTTTGTTTTTAATCGAAAAAGATATCTGACATGTCAAAAACTTAAAAAAAAAAAGTTTCCAAATATTTAAGTTAGTCATGTCAATTGAACAGTGGTCCGCTCAGGTTAGGTGTAGTCAACCCTTGTCCAAATAGGAATACGAGGTCCCATCTGCACCGTACATTTTATCATTAATGATAATAACAACAAAAATCAGAGAAATTCGGGAAAATTTTTAGAAGAAATAAAAAATTTCCTTGTTTGTTTAGTGGTGGTGTTTTATGTGGGCGAGAGTGGGATGTGATCGTGAAAGTGACGGTTAAGAAGAACGATGGGACCAGACGGGTACGTGGTGCCGGCGGACCCACAGGCGGTTGTTGTTGCGAAGAAGAAAACGCAGTCGTCTCGGAGTTGGATACTTTTCGACCGTGCGGGCCTGAGCACCGTTTTGGATGTCGACAAATACGCTATCATGCACCGCGTCCAAATCCACGCGCGTGATCTTCGCATTATCGATCCTTTGCTCTCTTACCCCTCCACTATTCTTGGTCGTGAGAAAGCCATTGTCTTGAACTTGGAGGTAGATTGTACCTTCATATTCATATTTTTTAATCTGTGTTTGTTCAATTTCCTTAAATTTTTTTTTTTCGTTTTTGTTTATGGCAGCATATCAAGGCAATTATCACAGCTGAAGAGGTAAGCGGAGATTAAATTATTATTATTATTATTATTATTATAATATTCTTTTTGAATTTCAATCGAGTTTTTCTGGAATGCGTACTAGTGTTAGTAAAGTTGTGTTATATTGATAGGTATTGCTGCGAGATCCATTGGATGGAAACGTGATTCCGGTGGTGGCGGAACTTCAAAGGCGACTTCCACCTAGGAATGCCATTCGTGAAGCGCAGGCAAATGGGAAAGAAGATGGCGGAGGGCGTAATGAAGTTGAAGCAGGTGAAGAAAATGGTATGTAATATTAATTTGATTTTTTTTAGGTTTATTTGTTCGATAAGAGAAAAGAGGTAATTTCTATTGATGAGGGAAATGAAAAATCTGAATGATTTAGATTACGCTATGTAGAGTCTCCGTTTGAATTCCGAGCCCTGGAGGTAGCTTTAGAAGCTATTTGTAGTTTTTTAGCTGCTCGTACAACAGAATTAGAGACTGCTGCTTATCCTGCTTTGGATGAACTTACATCCAAGGTCAGTACTTCTTTTTTTTCTTTCTTAATTATTTATTTGTCTTGCTTCTTTCGGTTTATGTACCTGCAATAACCTGTGTCTCCCCCTGTATTTCATTGTTAAGAAAGAGAAAGAGATCTCCTCGATTTGCCTAAAATCATGTGTCTCAGGATTTCTGTTGTCAGCATAGGCTTGTCAAAATGTTTAGCCTTAGGGGATCAATTTTAGTTCTTTTTTCCTCCATTTCTATTCCCTTTTTTTTTTTTCCACTTGATTTAGTTTTCTGTTATTATTTTGATTATAGGCTACGTGGTAAAAGTTCTATCCTACTGTCATGCTTGAACCATTGCATGTTTAAATTTGGGTATATCATCTAACATATGTCTATGTCCAACTACAAGTCCCTGGTATCAGAGCTTTAATTGTAAACACAAACTTGGTAGTTAGTTCATTTACAGAAATTAACAATTGGTTCATGAAAAAGGCTTTGGAGAATCAAATAAGAAAGAGGTTAATTTTGGGAAAATAGCAGAGTATGTTGGTGGAATAGTTATTAGAAAATTGTGTGTGCAGGCCGGGATGTTTGATAATTGTTTTAGAATAAACAAAATGGTTTTGTGAATAGACTTTTTATGGTGGAGTAATTTTGGAATCAAGTTTCGCTTTCTGGTTTTTTTTTTTTTTCTGAATGTTGCATGCACATTCAATATCGATCCTCCATTTCAATTTAATTGAATATTTTCATTCCAAAATTCTTTTTCATGCATGAAGCAATTGAAATACAGGTAAATCATGTTGTGCTTACTTGCTTTTGACCTCTAAAGCTTAATTAAACTTATGCATAGAAATTTGTTTTATCTTGATCGCTTTTATTTTATAAAGAAACAAAGCATCCATGTTTTGCTTCCATATCCATCTTTTGATCCTTGTTTGTTTTTTTGGCATCTTGGCTTGTTTCAATTACATAAGTTGGTTTATCATTATTGCATTAATTTGCAGATCAGCAGCCGTAATTTGGACAGGGTTCGTAAATTGAAGAGTGCAATGACAAGGTTGACTGCCCGTGTTCAAAAGGTATGTGTGTTGTGCCTTTTTGTGTGGAAAACATTCTGTATTTGCTCCATTAAATACCTAATGTTAATTCTTTTATGCAAGTTACAAATTATGATCAGCTGCGGAGATATGCTATGGGCATTGGTGAATTTTGAATGTAATCACTGTAGAAAGTTATATACTTTTTTTGATAATTTTACCCAAAAGATTAGGTTTTTTTTGGCTGACGGTTGACCTCAATAAATATATTCCATAAAATAAGCTTCTCACTCACTCAGTTATGTAGGAAAAAGAATTAGACATTAATCATACACAACATTGAAATTGAATTTTGTATATTAAATGAGAAATTTCTTATTATGTAGAATTAAATTTTGAGACTGCTATCAGAAATGGAAAGATATGTTGGCATTAGCAAAGATTTGAGGCATTGAAACTGGTTTGATCTTTATAAATATTTTCAAAGTGGAGAAAATATTCTATTTAACAGTGTCATATAAACTAAAACTTCTTGTTAGCTTTCTGAAGTTTGAAAAAGTTAAGCTGATTAAAACTGCATTATTGATTAAGTTAGGAACCCTGAAACTTAGTGTACAAAAGGCTGTCCAGCAAGCAGTGCCACTTTTCTGGAAGTTCATTTTGTTGTGTGTCTGATATTATTTGATCCAGTAAATTATCCACATATAGGTAAGAATTAATCCTGTGGCCTCTTGCTTTAGGTGAGAGATGAACTTGAACAACTACTAGATGATGACGATGATATGGCTGATCTTTACTTGTCAAGAAAATTGGCTGGCCCATCTTCACCTGCTAGTGGTTCTGGTCCTGCCAATTGGTTTCCTGCATCCCCTACCATAGGTTCAAAGATTTCAAAAGCAAGTAGAGCAAGTATAGCCACAATTCGTGGAGATGAGAATGATGTTGAAGAGCTTGAAATGTTGCTAGAGGTTATATGATTTATTTCTTTTGTATTTCTCATATTTAAAGTCCAAATTCTAAAAAGGGTAGTAACTCTGTTTTGTAGGCTTACTTTATGCAAATTGATAGCACATTGAACAAATTAACCACAGTATGTGCTTCTTTTCCTTCATTGTTTTACTTGTATTTTTTGTATCTCTTTTGGTGATCGGTATTTCTTTGTACTTTTAGACATTGATTTATCTTGTTATTTATTTTTCTTTTTAAACATGTGTCATACATGTTGCATGTTAAACTGAATAGGAGGATGCATGGGGACCAAATTTTGAAAGATGCATGCTTCTTATAATTTGCCAGAAGTGACGGATAATTTTCAGTAAGGCATATAAAGCACTAGAAATTTGGCAGCCGGAAATTCCTATTTAGTCTGTAACCATTTTAAGTTGCATATATTAATTTTCCTTCTGTAATTTCATATGATCTTCCATTTATAGGAAGCATAAAGTAGCACCTTGGTTATAAAGTAATGTGGATTTTTTGTTTACTTTATTCAAAACTTTTATTTCGATTACTTTTTAAAGTCATGCTCATAGGTTATGGTACCATATGCATTTACATAGCTGGATAATTGTTGACAAACGAATGTCAGTTGAAGTCAGTACCTTTACTGTAATCTGTTGATATTTTTCTTCTTACATTTTTAAATGGGAAACAGATAACAATAATTGGTTACACTCCTGAGGGTAGGCAAAAGCAATAAATTATTGTTATCTGTTATTTTTCATTCATATGCCCAATTGCATAAATAATTGACATTTAAGATCGCCTCATTTGGAAATGGCTTGAAAAGCTGAGAATATTGCATGAACATTTCAAGCCTGCTGCTACTGTATCTGGGATGCTTAATAGCCTGGAATTTATGATAGATTAAGAGACATTCTACATTCTCTGTTCTGCATCTCTATTGCTTTTGATAACTTAATGTATGTTTTTGCAGCTGCGGGAATATATTGATGATACTGAGGATTATATTAATATTCAGGTATCCAAAATTAACTGAAAGCTTAAAAAGTTAATTTTCAAATTTGTAGAGCATGCATTAGATTTGACCTTGTGCATCCTTCTTGCAGCTGGATAACCATCGTAATCAGCTGATTCAGGTGCTTTAATCTTGCCTGTTGAATAAATACAGTATTCAGTTGATTCAGTTTGTGCTGAGTTTTATTTTCCCTTTGTACTTTTCTCTCTGTATACTGCAGTTAGAGCTCTTTCTAAGTTCAGGAACAGTCGCTCTATCCATCTACTCACTGGTAACTGCAATATTTGGCATGAATATCCCATATACTTGGAATGAGAACCATGGATACACATTTAAATGGGTATGCAAAGTTTTTAGTGTTTGTGAACCAAACTGCTGATTTTAAAATTAAAATTCTCAGTCAGACTATCCAATTATATTCATATGCATCTGCAGGTGGTCATTGTCTCAGGAATATTTTCTGCAATATTATTTGCTGCCCTTATGTCATACGCTCGTTACAAGGGTTTGATTGGATCTTGAGTATTCATGGTTGGAAAGGATTTTTTTAGACTGGAATTGCAACACTGTGCATGAAAATTAATCATGCTGCCATGTCTTGATGGAAGTAAGTGAATATATCTACATCTTCAAGGTATTATTTCTGATAATATTAATGTCAGATGGAAGGTTCAGTGCAGAGTTAAATAATAAATTTACATGAATGTTCAGCCTCCTGATTTACTAGTCTCAGGAACCAATACTGATAGTTATGAAAAACAGTTGATAGAGGGCTTTTATCTTCTTAAATCTCCTCTTTTCATATTGTCTTCGATGTTGTTGTAGTTCTGATAGGGGTATTAATAGTCACTTGAACATCAAGTAAAATTTATACATCATATACTTGTAACAATTAGAATTTTAATCAAATAATGGCCCTTCGGAAAATTTTATCTCTTACTTTTTTTTCCATGTTGAGAAAATATTAATATTTAATTTTTTTTTTTTAATGTTCAATTGTATGAGAAAGTGGAAAATAACAAAACAATAAAATTATGTACAATCGGTTACAAATATCTAATTAGATAATTATATGATATATTATCATATAATTGAATAATTTTAAATTAAAAATAAAATATTATCTAATTAGCTAATGCAAATCATGGTACCATTTCTCCCTATTGGGCATTTATTGTATTTATTTGTCCTTGTTTTGGTGCACCATTTTTCCGTACAGGAAATTCCTATAGAAATCAGGTTGGTTTGTTAGCATCATATAGTGTTGGGTGACATTGTAATTTAATAAATTTAAATTAATAAACAATTTCATCACTCAATGATTTATCGACCATCTTTACGTAATCTCATTTTATATGAGGGTGCCTTCTTCAGGGATGGAGAAATTCAAAAAAATTATGGGGGTCCAATATGTGAGATTCAATGAATGACAGAGACAGACAATAATTAATAAGTTACATCTGTAGGGGCTAAAGTGTCAAGTTAAAAAACTGAAGGTTGCCCGAAGAAAAACTAAATTTCTGTGTATTACTTTAATTTTTTTCTAGTGAATTTCCCTTGGTCTTCTTAGTCTTACGGCTGTCAACACGGCACATCTGCTTAGAATTTAGAAAACCTAACCACGTCACAGATGTCACTCATTGTTTCATCATATATTAATAGGAAATTTTCACGTAATCATCGCACCATCTAAGTTCTATTATTATTCGTATACATAAATAAGATACAAAATTATTTGAGCAATATTATATAGATTTAGATATCAAATTAGGGACTGAAATAACGCATAATTAAATATCATTTTATTATTAATTAAAAATTATTTAATTATAAATAATATATTATTTTAATAATATTTATTTTTAAAATTACATAATTTTATTGTATTATACTTTTTAAAAAAGTGTTATTGATAATAATTTATTATCAAAATAATGCAATGCATTTATTAGTAAATGATATAATACATTAGTTAATTTATGTTAGTTAAAATTAGGGTAAATAGTAAATTGTGTGGGTTAGGTAAAAAACAAAACAATTCACTTATTATTAGTTGTGTTAGACCAATATTAACAAAATTGTAAGATTTAATAAGTTGTGTCAACCATAAAATTTGAAGACTTGGGACATGACTCACATCAGATTGTGTTTTGATAGTTTTTTTTTTTTTTTTAAGGGAAGACCAATGTGTTTTGTGGGTTGCCCTGGTAAAAAATTATAATTCTAATTATCTTTTTAAAATTTAAAATTTTTAAAATTTGTAGGGATTATATTAATCCATAACATAATCAGTGAGTTTTGACATAACCAACTAATTTGAAAGCATACCAATACTAGATTAGGGCTTTAATTGATATAAAATTATTTTAAAAAATATTATAAATATATATAAAGTTTAAAAATTATATATATTGTTATTATATATATATATATATATATTTTAAAATATATTGTTTTATATCAATAATATGTATGATATAACACTTATTATATATAGGTTTGATTTCTTCCCTATTTTTTATGGATTTATTTAATTTTCTAAAATTAAGATATTTTATAATTATCAGAGTTGCTATCGTGTACTTTTCTTTGCGTTTGCAGTTGTGCAGGTAAACTGAGTTACAATGAAGATGTCAGCGAACCTCCCTTAAAACTTTCTGAACTTCTTCAACTCTTCAAACCCAAAACCCCCAACCTCTTGCATCAGGAAGAAGAGCAACTGATGCTTTCTTCACTTTCACATCATCTCTATCTCATCACATGGCTTTAGTACCCAGTCGCCAGTTCTCCCCAACACCCACCATTTTCGATTCCTATCAAAACTCCTCAAGATTCCAGGGCACCCACCTCAACTTCTTCTGCTACGCTCAACCTCTTCCTCTAAAAAATCACTCCTTTTATCATAATTTCTATTCAGATGCTGCCCCTCAACAGAACCCACCAAGGAAATTTTGTTCTCTTTCCAAAACCAATCATAAAGATGCAAGTATATGTGCCGGTGGCGGTTGGTTTGATAAGTGGAACAAATCTAATAAAGATAATCGCCCAAAACCGCTTCGGGCTGCGTTGAATTTTAGAAAGAGTGATGTAACCTTGCCAAGTTTTGGCTATTCAAGTCGTAGAAGTGATGGCAATCGCAGTGTTGTTGATGGTGGTGGCGCTAGTTCCTTGAGTAAGGTTGTAGAGAAATTGAAAAATTTTGGGTACGCATATGATGGTGACGATAAAAATGAGAAAGAAAAGATAGAACTAGAGAGAGCAATTGAAAAAAGGTCTATAGAGGACATATTTTATGTGGAGGAAGGAATTTTGCCAAATACACGAGGAGGGTTTACGAAAGAATCACCATTGGAGTTAGGAGAGGTGGTGGATAGTGGTGGAAAGGTAAGGTTTACACAGGAAAAGGCAAAGGAGAAGGTAGAGGATGAGAAATTGTCAGTAAGGAGGAAAAGTAGAAGGACTTCAGTGGCAGAGTTGACTATCCCGGAGTCTGAATTGAGGAGGTTGAGGAATTTGACATTTCAGACAAAGAGCGAGACAAAGATTGCGGGTGCTGGTGTTACTCAGTCTATAGTTGATGTAATTCACGAGGAATGGAGAACATCTGAGATTGTGAGGTTGAAAATAGAAGGGGTCCCTGCACTTAATACGGAGAGGATGCATGAAATATTGGAGGTTTGTTCTTTTGGACTTTGTTATCTAAATTATGTTTATTTGATTTTGTGATTTATATTTTTCTATATCTAGATATTCATAATATCTTTGTTTATGTTTAGTGATGAGATTTCTGTATATTCAAAGTAGGTAAAAGAAACAAAATGGATCAGATTAATTTGTACGCGGAAGCTTTGAACTGAAACATATGTTCCGAGTCTTAAATGATAAATCAAAGTGTTTTAATTGTCATGAGGGTTCAATAAGGGAGCCTCATTGTATTCGGTGAATGTAGCAAACCAGGTAGCCATAAAAGAACAAGTTTCTCTCTGCCTATACATGAAGAGGCGGCCTTGTCCTTCAATATGTGTTGAATCCAATTGTACAGACTACTATATAGCTTCAAAGCAGTACTTTCTTTGATATGTCGAATTTTTCATGCTCCAGTGGACTTTCCAGAATTAAGTTGAGGCATTTTGAATATAAAAATATGGAGCTGATATAGAGCATCCTGACAAACAATGCTTTGGAAAAATTATACAGTAGTTTCTACCACCTGAAGCAAGCAGATGACTTGTTCATCTGACATATACCTAAATGGAGAAAAGCACATAAGTTCTTCAAATTGATTAATTTGCTGGAATTTTAATCTGCATTAATGAATTATTTGATTCTACTGATGCTTTCTTGTTTTCTTTCGTTTTATTACTTAGAGAAAAACTGGTGGGTTGGTGATATGGAGATCTGGCACTACTGTTTCTTTGTACAGGGGTGTGAGTTATGAAGTTCCTTCTGTGCAACTGAACAAACGGATACATAGGGGAAATGAACAACCAGCAAGCTCCTTACCAAGAGATACTGATAAACAGATAAATAAGAGAAATGATAGATCTAGTTATTCCTTATCAAAAAGTACTGAAAAACCTGCTCTAGGTCTGTCGTCATTTAGTTCTTCTAAGATTGTGCATTCACCTGAAAAATGCTTGGAAATGGCTGCTGAAGAGCAAGACACTGAATCAGCCCCAGAAGTGAAGTATGAAGATGAAGTAGACAAGCTATTAGCAGGTCTGGGTCCCAGGTATACAAATTGGCGGGGATGTAAACCATATCCTGTGGATGCAGATATGCTTCCTGGCATAGTTACTGATTACCGACCTCCATTCAGAGTGCTTCCTTATGGAGTGAGATCTACTCTTACACGAAAAGAGGCAACAAATTTGCAAAGGCTTGCCCGCATTCTTCCTCCACACTTTGCCTTAGGTATGCCACATATCTTGGATAAGCTCATATGCTCGTGAAGATGATCTTTCAATTTCATGCAAATATTCCTATCTTCAGGTCGAAGCAGGCAGCTCCAAGGTTTGGCTGTGGCCATGATTAAATTATGGGAAAAAAGTTCAATTGCCAAGATTGCTCTTAAACGTGGTGTGCAGCTAACTACGAGTGAGAGAATGGCTGAAGATATCAAGGTAATATTTCTAGAGAGAATTGACTGTTGATGACTTGATTTATTTACAGTAACTGGAATTTATCAGATTATATTGTATCAATTTATTAAGCTGTCTTTAGCAACTCTAAGATGCTATATAAAGACATTGGGTATTGGCTACAGAATTTGACCGGAGGCAAACTGATTGCAAGAAACAAGGATTTCTTGGTGTTCTATAGGGGGAAGGATTTTTTATTACCAGATGTCACTGAAGTGTTACTAGAAAGGGAGAGGCTGGCTAAGTGTCTGCAAGATGAAGAAGAGCAGGCTCGGTTAAGAGCATCAATCTTTGTCTTGCCAACTGCTGAAGTAAGTGAGCAATCAGGTACTGCAGGTACCCTTGGGGAAACTTGGGACGCAAATGCTAGATGGGGAAAGAGGCTGGATGACAATCATAAGGAAAATGTGATGAGAGAAGCTGAAATAATGCGACAAGCCAGCCTTGTCAAAAAACTGGAAAGAAAGCTTGCTATTGTGAGTTCCTGAAACTTGAGATCTTTCTACTATTGATCAGATGCAATATTGTTCAGTTCTGTGTTAATGGGAAAAATTAAAATCTGGCAATATTCATATGATTTATAATCAACGTTACTGTTCTGCGTTGATTTGCACAGTCTTCTCATCTAATTTTTGTAAATCATGTGATAAAGTAAAATATTAAAAATTAATTGATGGCATAGCACATCTCACAATCATGTACATCCTTAAGCAAAATCTCATTAATTGCCCATCAGGTATTTGTTGTTGTGAAGAGATGGACAGTTTTGGGGAAGTAACCTGGATTTTTTTTTCAGGCTGAACAAAAGCTAATGAGAGCTGAAAAGGCCTCATCAAGAATGGAGTTTTTTCTAAAACCAACAGAAAGACAAGCAGATCCAGAGATCCTTACTGATGAAGAGAGATTTATGTTTCGCAAGCTTGGTTTGAGGCAGAAGCCTTTCATGCTTATGGGTAAGCAATATCTTCAACTGCCATATTTTACATGTTTATTTCAAATGTGAGATTTCATGGGATTGTGATTTCTTGTTCAGGTAGGCGTGGAGTTTTTGATGGTACAGTGGAGGAGATGCACTCGCATTGGAGACATCGAGAATTGGTTAAAATTATTGTGAATGTGAAAACTTCTGATGAGGCTAATAATGTTGCATTAGCACTTGTAGCTGAAAGTGGGGGTGTCTTGGTTTCAGTGGACAAAATCACCAAAGGTTATGCTATAATTGTATACAGGGGAAAGGACTATAAGCGGCCTTCCAAATTGAAATTGAGGCCAGGAAATCTTTTGACAAAGAGGAAAGCTTTGGCACGGTCAATTGAACTCCAAAGACAAAAGGTATTATAAAAATATTATATATAAGTAATCTAAAATTACCACATTTGTACATACATAACTAGATAGAATGTTCAAATTACTGCATTTTTACAGACATCACTAGATAGAATGCGTCATATGCATCTGAGAATACACTTGTTGGTCCCAAATGTTCACTAGTGGAATCAATATTTTTGGTGCTAATGAGGAAACTCCCAGGTGGGGGCCTGATCTGGGCCATAAGGGGGTGACTTCCACTGCCCCTTTCTATATTGAACACCCTCAGGCTGAAGTGGTGTCTGTGCTGGACTGAGCCTACCAATGCCAACCAATGTTGTGTAATGATGATGGTGTATAAACGATTAAGTTGGCCCCAATTAAAATGGATCTTGCTTTTACTACTTTCAATTTTTTTATTTCTCTAGCCTTTTCCGGTCTTTCTAAATGTATTATTTGAACAGGGTCTTCTAAGGCATATTTCCCGTCTGGAGGCCAATGTAATGAAACTAAGTGCCGAAATTGTAAGGCTTACACTTTTAGCTTCTGCTATATATAACCTAGTTGTTGTAAATATGAACGTACGATAGTGCCTTCTTTTACACTCAATTTTTTCATCTCTTGCTTGGCCTTGATAGGAACAAATGAACAGTGTGAAAAAACAGGGAGCTGTGTATTTGTATGGCAGAATAGATTCTGCTTATGCTATTGAAGATGATGACAGTGAGGTTTGCTTTCGGTCTACTTGTAGGTTATTCACTAATGATTATTTAGTCATCTATACCACATCTTATTTCATCCTTGTGTGCTATTACAGCAAGAAGGAGATGATGCATACTTGGAGACATTCGACAGTGGAAAAGATGGTGAATATGAAAGCGATGTCTCAGTTCACAATCTCCACACAGAAACAAACTTCCATTATCATGAACAAGATCAGAAGTCAGAAACTGAACCTGTAGATTCTGAAGATGAAGAAGCATATGCTCTGACCAATGAGTCTTGCATTGAACCAACAACTTAGAGAAAGAAAATAACAACTTTTAGTAGACAAGGGAAAGGAGCCTAACATCAAATAAACTGTATTAGATGATTAGATCTCAAGGGGTCCAAAGATCTTCATGGAAACCGACAGGACAATGGAGAACCTTATTTTGGCTGGCCCTTTGTTATTGTACAGGTAAATTATTTAATTCTTGCCATTATTTAGGAAAAACTGCTACTGTTTTTTCATGTCAGCAGATGAACATTTTCTTAATTTATAGAAAGATGGCATCCTTGAAGCTGAAGTTGCTGACAGTCCAGAAATATTAATGTCTAAGAAACCAAAAGCTGTGTAAGATTTTCTTTTTTAATAAAACTATGTTCACACATTTTGAATGCATAAATGAGTATACAGACGATATGTTATTATATAACTGAGTGATTTTAAATTTAGCATAAAATAATATTCATTTACATAATGACATATCATATATATATCTATTTATATGTTTAAAAGTACTTACACATAACATTGCCCTTCGTTGCAAATAACTATTAGAAATATGGAATGCAATTTAATCAACCTTGAGAGGTGAAATGTGAAATAGTTGAAAGATGAAGGGTTCAGAATAATTGTGTTATTCAATATTTTGTCTCCTCTGGAAGTAGTATGAAAGTGGTTACTCCTCTCATTTTCACACACAACAGAAAAAGAAAAAAAAAAAAGTTTTCAATTTTCTCTTTAATCTCTAATAGTTTCTTTATAACATCCCCTTTAAAGGATTAATACACTAAGCATAATATGAGTTCAATATATCGATAATCAACATGACATTAGCCTGACATTAACCGCAAAAAGACCAAACTTCTCTGATGTTGTCCCATGCACCGCAACTGTTATCCTCACCCATTACTTGAAACAAAAACATAAAAAAATGGAAGGTGAGTTACAAATCAATCAATAAGTATAGGAATTTAACTCTATACTTTTGTAACTTAATCTCTTTCCTTATTTAAGTTCTTAGTCTATGATTGTTTTGAATTTTAATTATGATTTTTTTAAATAATGGATAAAAATATATTTAATAAAGTTTTGACATTGAAAGTATTAAGGGTTTTAGTGTCTCTATCAACAAAATTTATACATGACAAAATGTTGGAAAATGTAATTTTTTTATTTGAAAAATTTTAGTTTTGAGATGGCAAATAATCGAATTAATTCCTTAACATATATTAATTATCATGTATAATTAGAATTTTATTGGTTTAGGGTTGTAATTAATCCAATTATTTTAACTTATTTATTTCTTTTAATAATTTTTTAAAATAAATCCCCTTAATATTTATGGATAATACAATTTTTTTCTTATTTAATTTTCTAAAATTAATATATATATATTTTTTAATTTTCATCGTTGCGGTTGTGCGCTTTCTTTGTCTTCGTAAAGGTAAAATGAGGTTGAGATATTTTATTTATTTCCAGCAAACAGATAAGAATGGAGATAGGATAGGAGCAGACCTCTCTTAAAACTTTCTGAACTTTTTCAGCTTTCTAAACCCAAAACCCACAACTTCTTGCAGAAAAAAAGAAGAGCAATTGATGCCTTCTTCACTTTCACATCATCTCTATCTTATCGCATGGCTTTAGTATCCAGTCGCCAGTTCTACCCAACACCCACCATTTTCGATTCCTTTCAAAACTCCTTCTCAAGACTCCAGGGCGCCCACCTCAACTTCTTCAGCTACGCTCATTCTATTCCTCTCCAAAATCACTCCTTTTATCGTAATTTCTCTTCAGATGCTGCCCCTCATCGGAATCCACTAAGGAAAATTTCTTCTTTCTCCAACACCGAACATAATGCTTCTAGTGGCGGTTGGTTAGATAAGTGGAACAAATCCAATAAAGATAATCGCCCAAAACCTCTTCGGGCTGCGTTGAATTTTAGGAAGAATAATGTAAGTTTGTCAAGTTTAGGCTATTCAAGAGGTAGAAGTGATGGTAATCGCAGTGTTGTTGATGATGGTGGCGATACTACAATGGGTAAGATTGTAGAGAAATTGAAAAAATTTGGGTATATAGATAAAGGTGTAGATGAAAATGAGAGAGAAGATGTAGAACAAGAGAGAGCGATTCAAAAAGGGTCTATAGAAGACATATTTTATGTGGAAGAAGGAATGTTGCCGAATACACGAGGAGGGTTTACGAAAGAGTCACCATTGGGGTTAGGGGAGGTGGTGGATAGTGATGGAGAGATAAGGTTTCCTTGGGAGAAGACAAAGGAGAAGGTAGAGGATGAGAAATTGTCAGTAAAGAGGAGAAGTAGGACTTCACAGGCAGAGTTGACGATCCCGGAGCCTGAGTTGAGGAGGTTGATTAATTTGACATTTCAGACAAAGAGCAAGACAAAGATTGGGGGTGCTGGTGTTACTCAGGCTATAGTTGATGTAATTCACGAGAAGTGGAAAACATCTGAGATTGTGAGGTTAAAAGTATCGGGGGTCCTTGCACTTAATATGAAGAGGACGCATGAGATATTGGAGGTTTGTTCTTGTGGACTTTGTTATCTGATTATGTTTATTTATTTTGTCATTTCTTTTTAATTTTTCTAGATATTCATAATTCCTTTGTTTATGTTTGGTAATGAGATTTATTTTTACTCAAAGAAGGTAGAAGAAACAAAATAGATCAGATTAGTTATTAGTTTGTACATGGAAACTGTGAACCAAATCATATGAGTCTCAAATGATAAATCAAAGATTTTAAATTGTCATCAGGGTTCAATAAGGGAGCCTTATTGTATTCGGTGAATGCAGATGACCAGGCAGACATAAAAGATCAAGTTTCTCCCAGCCTATACATGAATAGGAGGCCTTGTTATTGTATACTACAGACCACCGTATATCTTCAGTTCAAAGCACTACCTTCTTTGATATGTCAAAGTTTTCATGCTTCAGTGGACTTTCAGAATTAAGTTGAGGCCCCTCGAATGTCATAAAAAAAATCAAGATATTATGTAGCATCCTGACAAACAATACTTTGGAAAGATTATACTGTAGTTTCTGTTGCCTAAAGCAAGTTGATAACTTGTCCATCTGTCATTATTCTAAAATGGAGAAAAAAGCATAAGTTCTTCAAATTGTTTGATTTGCTAGAATTTTAATCTACATTAACCAATCATTTGATTCTACTGATGCTTTTGTTTTTCTTTTGTCTTTGTTCCTTAGAGAAAAACTGGTGGGTTGGTGATATGGAGATCTGGCACTGCTGTTTCTTTGTACAGAGGTGTGAGTTATGAGGTTCCTTCTGTGCAACTGAACAAACGGATATATAGGAGAAATGAACAACCAGCAAGCTCCTTACCAAGAAGTACTGATAAACAGATATATAAGGGAAATGATAGATCTAGTTATTCCTTATCAAAAGCTACTGATATACCTGCTCTAGATCCTTCCACAATTGGTTCCTATAATATTGTGCATTCACCTGAAAAAAACCTGGAAATGGCTACTAAAGAGCAAGTTATGGAATCAGCCCCAGAAGTAAAGTATGAAGATGAAGTAGACAAGCTATTAGCAGGTCTGGGTCCCAGGTATACAGATTGGCAGGGATGTGAACCATATCCTGTGGATGCAGATATGCTTCCTAGCATAGTTACTGATTACCAACCTCCATTCAGAGTGCTTCCTTATGGAGTGAGATCTACTCTTACCCGAAAAGAGGCAACAAATTTGCAAAGGCTTGCCCGCATTCTTCCTCCACACTTTGCCTTAGGTATGCCACATATCTTGGATAAGCTCATATGCTTGTGAAGATGATCTTTCAATTACATGCAAATATTCCTATCTTCAGGTCGAAGCAGGCAGCTCCAAGGTTTGGCTGTGGCCATGATTAATTTATGGGAAAAAAGTTCAATTGCCAAGATTGCTCTTAAACGTGGTGTGCAGCTAACTACGAGTGAGAGAATGGCTGAAGATATCAAGGTAATATTTCTAGAGAGAATTGACTGTTGATGACTTGATTTATTTACAGTAACTGGAATTTATCAGATTATATTTGATCAGTAATTCAATTTTTATAAAGACGTTGGGTATTGGCTACAGAAATTGACAGGTGGCAAGCTGCTCTCTAGAAACAAGGATTTCCTGGTTTTCTATAGGGGAAAGGATTTTTTATCACCAGATGTCACTGAAGTATTACTGGAAAGGGAGAGGCTGGCTAAGAGTCTGCAAGATGAAGAAGAGCAGGCTCGGTTAAGAGCATCAACCTTTGTCTTGCCAAGTGCTGAAGTAAGCGAGCAATCAGGTACTGCAGGCACCCTTTGGGAAACTTTGGATGCAAATGCTAGATGGGGAAAGAGGCTGGATGACAATCATAAGGAAAATGTGATGAGAGAAGCTGAAATAATGCGACATGCCAGCCTCATCAGAAAATTGGAAAGAAAGCTTGCTATTGTGAGTTCCTGAAAATTGAGACCTTCCTACTGTGATCAGATGCAATATTGTTCACTTCTATCTTACTGGGATAAATTTCTATACTGCAACACTCATATGATTTCTTATCAATTTTACTGTTTTCCATTGATTTGCACTGTCTTCTCATCTAATTTTTGTAGATCATGTGATAAAATAAAATTTTTTAAATTTATTTATGGCATAGCACATCACAGAATCATGGGTATCCTTTAGCAAAATCTCCATAATTTGCCCTTCAGGTTTTTGTCGCTGTGAAGAGGTGCATAGTTTTGGTGAAGTGACCTGGATTTTTTTTCTAACAGGCTGAACGAAAGCTAATGAAAGCTGAACAGGCCTTAGCAAAAGTGGAGGAGTCTTTAAAACCAACAGAAAGAGAAGCAGATCCAGAAATCATAACTGATGAGGAGAGATATATGTTTCGCAAGCTCGGTTTGAGGATGAAGGCTTTCTTACTTTTGGGTAAATATCTCTTCCACTGCCATGTCTTACATGTTTATTTCAAATGTGGGATATCATGGGATTGTGGTTTCTTGTTCAGGTAGGCGTGGAGTTTTTGATGGTACAGTGGAGAATATGCACTTGCACTGGAAATATCGGGAATTGGTTAAAATTATTGTGAAGGTGAAAACTTTTGATCAGGTTAAAAAAGTTGCATTAGCGCTTGAAGCTGAAAGTGGGGGTGTATTGGTTTCAGTGGACAAAATTTCCAAAGGTTATGCTATAATTGTATTCAGGGGAAAGGACTATAAGAGGCCTTCCAAATTGAGACCAAGAAATCTTTTGACAAAGAGGAAAGCTTTGGCACGTTCAATTGAACTCCAAAGACAAGAGGTATCTTAAAAAATTATATAGCACTAATCTAAAATTACCACATTTGTAAATACATAACTGGATAGAATAGCAGGAGCCAAAAAAAAAAAAACTAGATAGAATATCCAAATTACCGCTTTTTTACATAACTAGATAGAATGTTCAAATAACTGCATTTTTATATATGCAACTCCATATGTATCTGAGAATGCACCTGTTAGTCCCAAATGTTCACTGGTGAAAACAATATTCTTGGTGCTAATGAGGATACTCCCTAGTGGGTGCCTGATCTGGGCCATAAAAGGGGTGACTTCCACTGCCCCTTTTTGTATACTCAACCTCCTCAGGCTGAACTTGGGTGTGTTCTGGACTGAGCCTGCCAATGCCAACAAATGTTGTGCAGTGATGATGCTGTATGAACGTTAATGTTGGCCCCAATTAAACATGGATTTTGCTTTAATTACTTCAAATATTTTCTGATTTTTCTAATGTATTTTTTGAACAGGCTCTTCTAAAGCATCTTTCCCTTCTGGAGACCAATGTAGCGAAACTAAGATCCGAAATCGTAAGTCTTACACATTTTAGCTTTTGCTATATATAACCTATTTGTTGTAAATATGAGCCTATGATAGTGCCTTCTTTTACACTAAATTTTTTCATCTCTTGCTTGGCATTTGTAGGAGCAAATGAACAGTGTAAAAGACCAGGGAGATATGGAATTGTATGACAGACTAGATTCTGCTTATGCCGCTGAAGATGATGACAGTGAGGTCTGTTTTCAGTTTACTTGTATATCATTCACTAATGATTATTTAGACATCTATCCCACATCTTATTTCATCCTTGTGTGCTATTACAGCAAGAAGGAGATGATGCATACTTAGAAACATATGACAGTGGAAATGATGATGAATATGGAAGCGATAACTCAATTCACAATCTCCACCCAGTAGCAGACTTCGGTCATCATGAACAAGATCTGCAGTCAGAAAGTGAACCTGTAGATTCTGAAGATGAAGAAGCATATGCTTTGACCGGTGGGTCTTTCTTTGAAACCAACAACTTAGAAGATGAGAACTTTTAGTAGACAATGGAAAGGAGATCATCAAACAAACTGTGTTGAATTATTAGATCTTCATGGAAAACCACAGGACAATGTATAACCTGATTTTGGCTGGCCCTTCGTTATTGTATAGGTAAATTATTTAACTCTTGCCATTGCTTAGAAAAAACTGCTACCGTTTTTCATGTTAGCAGATGAGCATTATCTTAATTTATATAAACATCCTTGAAGCTGAAGTTGGTGACTGTTCAGAAATGTTAATGTCCAAGAAACCAAAAACTGTATAAGGGTTGTCGAACTGGTCAAATGTAGTTATTTTGACAGCCCACTGAGACTGAAACAATTAACCTTGCATGAAAAATAGTACTTCATCGTGCGAAAATTCTATCATGCATAAAATCCTAAGGTGATTTTCAAAATCGAGATCATATTCAATGGTGTACGATTCAAAAATGGTTTTGCCCAAATAGAAATGCTAATTGAAGGAGTACAAACTTTGTACTTTCTGGATCTCCATTTCATAGCACATACTCTTAACTCTACAATGTCGTTGGATGGTGGTGGCTGGAATGAAGTCACTAATGTAATAAATAATGTATAACCAACCCGATAAATAATAAACAAAGTTATTGGAGGAGATTTGAACCACATGACAAAAGCTCTATTAATGTAGTAAATAGTGTTTCACCACGTTTTTATAATAAGACTGCTATATTATATATAGCCGTTGGGAACCAAAAATTCAAACTTCCCAGCAAAAAAAATATAAAGGACAACTGAATGGAAAACTTCTTTCAAGAGCAATTCTATGGCGACGGCGACATATTCTGGTTTAACTCTGAGTCTCTTCCTGTTCACCGAGCACTTTTATGCCGTATACAAACGAAACCAGAATTAAAATTAAGTCTGAAATGTTGGTAACAGGCCTAAAACCTTAAGAGAATGATTGAATTCCTGAGGAGAACTAATCAGTCTGCAAGAGAGGAATCAATAAAACCAGACACAGAACGCAGTCCAGCATATGATTAATGAGAGGCCAAAGCACTAATTCCCACCTAAGTTTTGATGAGTTTACAAAGTCCCAGCCATAGGATTTCAAAATTCCAAATACTTATCTATAGGCTATTACTCTTAACTAAAATAGAGAGTAAAATCATCATTTTATCACTAAACCTTAAGAATTTATATCCACCTTCCCCCCCCCCCCCTTTTCTTCATAATTTGAAAAAAAAAAAATTTCTACCCAAAAGTTTAGAAAATTCACTTTTACCCCCTAAAGTTTTTCTTCATTCTCCCATGACAGGAATCAACTACTGCCATCACCTAGCCATCTCAACATCTTCTTCTTTGGTCATCAGCCTTCCCACTCAAGTAGGTTTATCAAACAAACCGTCTTTGTTTGACAAAGAGTTTCTTTGTCTCTACAGTCGGACGAAGATGATTCATCTTTGTCTAGCCAACGCATCATCTTCATCTAGCCAAAGAAAATCTTTGTCTCTTGGTTTGTCTTTGTCTAACGAACCTGCTCTAGTGGAAAGGCCGACGATCTGAAAAAAAGCTGCGGAGGTGGTCAACCTATGGCAACAACAGATTCTTGTTGCCGAAGAGTGAATAAAAAATTTAAGGGGAAAAATAAACTTTTCAAACTTTTGGGTAAAAGAAAATATTAGTTTTCCGAACTATAAAAGAGAAGAAAAAATGATATAAACTCTTAAAATTTTAAAGTTTTTATCCCTTATAATTAAAGATTTTGATTAAAGTTAACAGTCTATAAATAGATGTTTAAATTTTTAAAACCCAAGAGAAAGACTTTGAAAATGCATCAAAACTTGAGTGAAAATAAGTCCTTCGGCCTAAACGAGAGGATGGGGAGAGTGCGGGAGAAGCAGAAATAATTAGCCCAGCGTTCTCTGCTGCCAGTTGGGAGGTTAGTGAATAACGTACGTGCTAATCTTTAATACTTTCGTAATACGCTAATGCAATTTTTTTGGTAACATCAGAACGTTAAGAACTTGATCGTTCAAGTGGCGGCTATGAGAATCCAGGAGCTTGAACGTTTTAAGGTATAATTTGAAAGGAGAAACAAGAAGTTAGATGCGAAGCCGGGAAAGGATTATAATGGTGGAACAAAGATTGTACTAAAAGTAACTAATCCGATTCATGCAAAATAGTATTATTTTAATTAAAACAATATGATTTTGATAAGTTACACACTGCCAGACATGAGCTAGATAATATAACACCCCATAGACTCAAGTTTAAACTTACCTAATCAAAATCATTTCAAACTCAATCAAAACTTACCACCTTGACTAGAATCCTACACTACCTATAGTAACTAGATATGGGTAGATTTGCAATACGTGATAATTATACCATATATTTTCTGGACATGAAGATAATAATCCAACAGCAGATGGAGAGGCCCAACTAAGCATCCCAATTGTTTAGTCAAACTCAATCCAGTATCACCCTACTCAAGCCACATGGGTTATACCGGTTTTATGTAGACATTATTCTAACAAAAGATGTGAAGACAACATAATACAAACAAAGCTTCTTTAAACTAGATTTCATGAAGTTCCATCATCTAAATTAACTCAAACATTAATACGTTGTCCAGAAATTGAAAGAACAAACAAAAATTTGATCAACACAGACGTCCTTCACACCACCAATAAACTAAGTATCCCAGCAACTGAAATATAGCTCACTTAAGGGGAATGAACCTTGAAGAATGGGTAGCACCAATACCAGGTCTACCGTGCTTGACAGGCTTGTATGAAATAGAAAATTCAGCAAGGTAATGGCCAATCATTTCTGGCTTGATTTCAACCTGATTGAAGGTCTTGCCATTGTAAACACCAATAATGCTCCCAATCATTTCTGGCACAATGATCATGTTGCGGAGGTGAGTGCGAACTGGCTCTGGTTTCTCACCAGGTGGAGCCTCTCTTTTCTGGTCCAAAACATCAAGTATTAATCAGAAACAGCTAGTATTTCCACTCAGAATCACAGTCAAAAGAACAATCTAACAAAGATTTCATAAGTAAAATTTCGACATATGAATCAGACATAAATATGTTTGATTCCACAAAAGAACACACCCAAACATAAAACACTACCATAACATAGATAGACATGCAGAAGAAAATCAAATAAAAACATATTTGCAACCATACATGGCTTGATTTTGTTGATAACAATCAACTTCTAATGATAACAAATGATAGTTACTTGGCCACAGAATTAGAACAGATGACCATTTATTAAGACTTTAAAAAAATCTTCCAGTCAATAAGTTAATTGCATTTTGCAACACCAATATCATGTGAATATCACAACCAGACCAGTCTCTTAGGAAGGAACAGTTACATACACTAAGCATATTAAAGCAGAGGTGTATTTGACACATGAGAAAAAAAATTCTATGATTACGGTAAGAAACATTCAGAACCTGACAAAATAATGTTGATAAAAAATAAAATCCTAACTGCAAACAGATGTATACAACAAACTGAACTCTAATGGTCACATAATCAGTGATGGAATTTTGAGATACATAGTTCGAAATCCACATCAAATCTAGATCTTCCAAGGAATGAAGATAAGATCTTCCACACATAACAACTTCACAATGATGTTAACAACTCAGTAATACAGATGCACAAAGTGAAAGCCCTTGACATAAATTTGATCTTTTGAAAATTTAACTACAAGAACGATTACAACAAGTTCGCAGGTAAACAAGAAAGCTAAAAGAAATTCTTTAGCTGATTCAAAATAATGAACTTTGGTTGAAACAATAAAACAAGCAGTTTCACTCCGTTACTAATCACATAACATTATCCATAACTTGCAAACAGAACCATCGCAACATAATACTCAAGCATCAATCACCAAATATAAACCCTGAATGAAAAAACTATAATTAAAAATTATTACCGCCTTGCGAAGCTTCTTAATCAAAGCCATGGGTTTCCTCTTCAAACCCCTCTGAAACCTAACCAAAAGGGAAACGTACATCAGAACACTTGGCCGAGACTATAAACACATACGAATTCAATGAATGCAAATGTGAAAGAAGATTGCCTTCTGCGAGCGCGAGCAGTGAAGAGCTTGACAAGCTCGTCGGTGGACATGTCAAGAAGAGCATCCAAATCCACACCCCTGAAGGAGAACTTCTTAAACGTTCTCTTCTTTGGCTGCCCTGCAACCGCCACCTCAGTATCGACATCCGCCTTAACAAATACAAAGCAAACAATGTCAGGAAGAGTTAGCTTAAAAAAGACATGTACTCCAAGCATGTAACACAAATTACCATGGTCAAAGATTTGAGTAATAAGAAAAGCCTCCTGCTTGATCTGTGGCCGCTAGGGTTCTTCTTTTGCGGGGGTTGAGAAGTGTTGGCTATACAAGATGCGATTTTTATATAGGGTTTTGTAACCCTAGAACGAGGATGTCTAATATTTTGCAATTAAGGACCTATACTATTTTCTTTTTCTTAAAGATGGTCTTTGGACGTGATAATAATTCCAATCCGTCTGGGATGTGGGAAGACCTTAGGATAGAACAGTCCTTGCCAAAGAATGGAAAACTAGATTCATCTATATTTATATAACAATTAAGAGGAAAATTTTGTTGATTTAAACATCTATAAAATCATAGAGTAATTTTGTTATAAGATATTCAGATAAAACAAAATCGTTCATTATTTGTACACGCAGATTTATTCTATAATTTATTATATATATTTTAGAAACAAATAAATTATGTTTATAGTTAGATTTAAATCGAATTGAATTTAAAGACCTTAAACTTGTAATAATAAATTTGAGTTTGTTCGAACTAACTAGAGATATTTCTACAAAGTGAATAATATTATTAGAGAAAAATTTAAATTAAATTCAAATTAAACTAAAATTTCGATTTAATTTTAATTAAAATTGAATCAAACTTTAATTTAATTCAAACCCAACTCTCCTTATATTGATTTCAAATATCAATAAAGATGGAACTTTAATGTAAAAATATAGTCCTTGTGTGTCTTAAATTTTTTACATGGGTTAAAAGACTTAATTGTAACCCTCAATTTTGACACAATCTATGGGCTATGCAGGTCATATCCAGAGCCTTAAGGTTTGATTTGTGAAAAAAAAAAAATTAAAATACTTGAAAAATATTTAAAATATATAATAATAGTATGGTCTTAAAAAAACATTTAGAATGGCCTATTAAAATTCTACAAAAGCACGACTCAAAAATCTCAAAGGTTATGACCTAAGTCCTATCATGTATGTTAACTAACACAACCCATAAGACTTGCCAATTAATGAGGCTATGACACGGCATAACCCATGAGTATAAAGGATCACGCTAAATAAGCCGACACAAACCAACACAACCAATTGTCGGAATGATTCATTACTAAATAAATGCATAGCTACAAGTCCAGTGTCCTTGGACAATTACATCACGCATCAATTGAAATTTATATTGTGCCGTTTTTAACCCTTTATAATTTTATTTGGATTATCCAGCTTTATAATAGTAAATTATGTCATCCATAATATTTTTAATCAAGACTAAATATATTTTTAAAAAATATATGACTCAGAAAAAAAAAAAACCCTCAAAAAGAGTTAAACAGTGTTCTTATAATCAAGGCAAAAAACTAGGCCCAAAATTTTACACTTTAAATCCAGAGCAAAGTGGAAGTTACGTTAGCCCAAGATTTTATTTTTGGGCTACCCATCGCCAGTGCTAGTGAGGCAGCATCTGACATAGCTTGAACCTCCTTGGGGCATACAGGAGTATTGGTTCATACTCAAGCACAGTCCCAAATTCAAACGCCGCTTAGAAAGCACACTTTTATCCTTTTATTTTGCTTGTAACTTCACTCGCGCAAACCGTCTATGGAACAAATCCAACGGATCACAATCACGATCTTCGTGAAACCAATCCAACGATCCAAACTGAATCAACAATCCGAAAATAACGATCCGCGTGACTGTTATTCCGCCAATCAAAATCCGTATATCTCTTTATAAAACCCTAAATCCATTTCCCTCCCTCACCCATTTCAAATTAATAGTTCTGCATTTTTCAGATTGCAATGGCTCCCGTCACCGCGAAGACACGCAAGGAAGGAACTGAAAAGGCAAAGAAAGCGGCATCAGCTCCGAAGAAACTCAGGGCCCATCCTCCTTACTCTGAGGTAATATACTCTTGATTGATTTGTTATCTTGCCCTTAGATCTGAATTTCACGTGTGCGATTTTAAATGGGTAGATGATCAACGAGGCGATTACTGCTTTGAAAGAGAGAACCGGCTCGAGCCAGATCGCGATTGCGAAGTTCATCGAAGAGAAACAGAAGGCTAATCTCCCTAACAATTTTAAGAAACTGTTGCTTGTTCAATTGAAGAAACTTGTTGCCGATGGCAAGCTCGTCAAAGTCAAGAACTCCTTTAAGCTCCCGCCTAAGAGTTCTTCTACCAACGCGGCCGCCTCTGTAGCCAAGAATTCGACAAAGGCCTCGGTCAAATCCTCTGCCGTCGAAAAGAAACCGACAACTGCCTCGATCAAAGCCGCCTCAAATAAGGCGACTCTTTCCTCCGCCAGCTCCGTCGCCAAAAAGCCGAAATCTGCCTCCACAAAGCCTGCCGCGAAGAAGTTGAAGACGACCAAAGCAAAAGAAGTGGCGGTGAAGTCGCCAGTGAAGAAGGTGGCAGTTGCGGCAAAGGCGAAGAAGCCGAAGAGCATAAAGTCACCAGTTAAGAAGGCGGCGGCGAAGAAAGGGAAGAAATGAGTGGCTTGTTTGTTTGTTTGTAGTGGTAGATTTGTAAATTTGTTGACGATTCAGGGTTTGTTTAGGCATTGATGTATAGCTTCGGCTTGGTTTGAAATCATTGTTTGACAGGAATGCTAATGCAGTTGGATTGAATTTACCGTAATTTGAATATCTTGTTTGAAATTTAAGACTTTTACAGAAGAAAAGCTTGAACTAATCTGAACCATCCAAAATAAAAATTCCCAACAGAGTGAAACACACTTAATATTTTTCGATTTTCTGGATCGAATTTCTTAACTCCATTTGAATGCTGGCTCTTGAAGGTGACAAAACAACGTCTTTCCAAATAGAACCGGATTCAAAAATGGGGTTCGGATCTGCATAGAGTTCATATACGGACTCTGCTTTGTCATTCATGTTGCTCACTGTTGTCAAAGCTTTGATACGATTAGGATCAACTAGAAGATCGCTGTCTCCATCTTTCCATGCTATGAGCTGCATTGCAATTTAATAAAATATTATGTTAATTAATATGAACCAAATTGTTATGCGTCTGTGTGGATTTACCTTTGGTGGGCTGCCTATGGCATTTGTGCAGTAAAGTTTGGCATGGTCAACAAGCTTGACATATCTTGGAAACGCACTTGCAAACCTCTTGTGAGACTTTAACTGTGAATTCACCCTCACAGCTCTTCTTACCATTATCGCTCTCCTAATAAACAGCACATTTCATCCATTTTGATTATGAGTAGTTTTATTGTTATTGTTATTTAGATACTAAGTAGGTTAACAGTGAATTGAATTGAAGATTTAGTTTTGTATTGTCTACCTGATGCCTCTAACAACAGCCAGGTAAGCATCACAGACGACTCCCACCAACTCTATTCTGTATGGTTTCCTGGAAGCAACACAATTTTCCTGGACTTCATCTTCTTTAAGTTGTTCCCAGTAATTTTCAGTAATGCTGCCATCGTCATTTACTTTGTATCCCACACCCATTCGATATTTATGCTTGTGAACGTTCCTTGCCATGGCGATGGTCTGCTCAACAAAAGGCTCCCATGACAGTGTGCCATCCATAATCACATCTCTCCCTTCATTAAGTGCTGTCACTAAAAGGGAAGAAGCTGCATCCGTGGAGGATTGGTGCACCTGAAGCATCAAAGGTTTAAGATAAATTTGTCAATGTCAAAATATTGAATTCAATAAAGTGTGTACCAGTTCAGCAGTTTGAAGCATGTCAGCGTGATGCCCTGTAGAACTAAGGGCTCTGTAAATAACATCCGTCTCTTTGAACGCATCTGCCTCTACCACCACTGCGTTTGTTGCTGCTACTGACCAGAATGGCCTGTAAAATTCAGATATTACATTTGGATGATAAAAAGGTTAAATTACATATAATATGGCGAAGAATATAGAGTGGAAAAGTAGAGGTTACTCTTTCATAATATCTTTGAGGACAGTGCTCTTGCCGGCTCCCATGCCACCACCCATAAATAGCAGCACTGGACTTCTCTCACTGAGAGCAACCGGAGCCATGACCTCCGTGCAATTGGATTCGCCGTCGCCTCGAATCGCCTTCATCTCTCGTACCAACGTTGAGAAAACCCTTGTCACCTTCAAATCTTTAGTCACCTTCTCAAATCTCCGTTCCCTGTCACATCAAATTGACAATCCATCTTATGAAGCAAACAAAATAAATATCATGAATAAAGTGGAAAAATGATGTTTTTTCAGTAGTGATGTCCGTCTTCACCCACTACTAGGCCCCTATGTCAATAAAACAATATAAAATTGGATAAGATAAGAACGATAAAAAGTTGAACCAACAGAACCGAAGGGGAAATCATCGCACCATAACCACTGCACGTGACTTTCCTGTACAATCATATCTTTACCGTTTAAACGCACATGAATTAGTGTTTGAACCATCATAAACGATTTTAGATCTAGTCGGTGCTCCTTTACATAATTCTACACATAAATAATAATGTTTTATTATATAATTAAATAATTAAAAATAAAAAATAATATTTAATCATATAATAATATATTATTATTTATATAAAAATAATCATATAATATTATAAAATTAAATAACTTTAAATTAAAAAATAACTTAAACTTATCATCTCTTTTATATATATATATATAATTTCTCAATTTGTTATTCAAATTAACTAAGGTTTTGATCATATTATAGAATAGAGATTAAGGGGTAACAATTTTAGTTCCCTAAATCTTGGGTGGAAAGATATTTTGCTCTTGAATAAAATTACAAATAATGTAAATGGTAAATATTACACATTTAACATATGCACTTTAACTGTTTAATCGATTAAAGAAAATCACCTATAAATAGAAAAAAATCGTGAAGTACGTGATTACATTATAATATGTAAAGAATTCAAAATAAGAATTTAAAATTAAACCCTAAACATTTAAAGTGGAATTTATTTATACCCACTTGCAATTGGTATAAATAAAATTATAGAAATGGCCCCATGCACAGGGTATAATTGATTATCTTATTTATATTTTAAGAAATAAACATATAATATTGGAGACAACTTAATAATGAAAAGAATTAATTAAATCAGTTGGTGGTCGACCTTATCATTTATATTAATCTTGAAAATTAAAAAAAAAAAAAAAAAGAAGATAGGAAAGATCCAATGAAGGAAAGAGAAAGTCACCTAGTTGCTTCCATGAACAAGTTCTTCAGCTTTGTTTTCTTCTGATCAGATTCAACGTTCAGAAGCTGCAGCAGCAGGCCCCAAATTTCAGAAAAAGACCAGAAATTGAAGAAAGTCACATGCTTGTAGTTCTAATTAATTGTCTACCTGACTGATCATATCAGAAGCGTGGCTCCAATGAAATGCAAAATAACTAAGAATGCATCTGTCAAGCTCTTCAATCAGCTTCACACAAAGAGATTCACCCCCTGGTTCATTAGAGAAAAATTCATAGATGCTCTCTTCACACCCTTTTGTTTTGTTTAAATAATCGTAAGCTAATTTGCATAGCTGAGGGCATTCATCTGCATCTGCTAATCCTATTTGTCTCACTGCACCAATTCATATAACATATAAGAAACCTTAAAAAGAAAGAAAGAAAGAGATTTGAGAAATCTTATTTTATTTAGATATACCTACCAACGTAATGCGAAAATCTTTCAAGGTTTCCAAGACGGCCGGATTCTGTTCTGTCTAGACGTGGAATGATATATTGATCTTTTTCTGATTCGAACTCGTATCGGCGGCGGTAATGATTAGCTGCGGCAGCCGAGATGGCTCCGATGAAAGAAGCAGCAAGGATGCGAGAGATGATTGCCTTGTCATCCCCACCATCTAATCAAAGTTAGAGTAGAAATTAGTGAAGTTAAAAAGAATAAAAAAGGAAGAAAGTGGATTTATATTATGAGCAAGCAAGCTTACCAAGCTCCATCTTAAGTTCTTTCAAATGCAGAAAATCCGATCTCCCGAAAAATGCGGTTGAACTTTTGTCCAGCTCTGATGTAAGGATAGGGAGAGAGCAGGACAAGATAGTGGGGTCTGTTTGTGTTGTGGGGTCATTTTAAGATAGTGGAGGTTTGTGGGCATATTCTTTACGCCAAGTCACTATTTCCCACCCAAAATAAAGTTAGTTTCGCCAAAACTACGTATGGATATGAACCAGATCAAACTAAATTTGAATACCTTTTAGCTCATTAAATAAAAAATAATTTGATTTAAATTTAATTCAAATTTATTAAACTAATATTAGGAGGGTTTGATTTTAATTAGAATAAAAATAATTTGATTTAAATTTGGTTTGAATTTATGATTCAAATTTATGATTCGAATATATGACTTATTGATAAAACGATGTCATTTAACAATTATTTAACATAATTTAAATCAAACTATGAGCTAAATTTTAATCGAAAAGAATCATTTATCTAGTTTATGAATCAAATCAAATTAAGTTTTCTATAACTAGAGTTTAACTCAATTTTAAAACTAACTGTGCCTCTTAATTGGAACTTGATTTATACTTAAAATAAACAAATTTAAATTAAATTAAATCAAGCTAAATCAGCTTTCATTCCTAAATCAGTTAAATTCCTAGCCAGCTCTAAAACCAAAGTTTATTTTAGAATAAAAGATTTTCTCCAATTAAGATTGAAAAATTAATTAATTAATTATTAAAATCAATTATTAATTTTTAGACCATTTTATTTAAATTTTATAATAAAAATGTAATATAAGACATCGATGTTATATTTTTATAAATTTAGTAAGGATAAATAAATATTTTTTTATTTTATTTAATAAATTGTTATAATCACTTCATATATTTTAAAATTATAATATAATATATATATCTCTTTTTTTTTTTTTTGTATATTTTGGGATGCAATTATTAATTGAGAAACTATTGAAAGATATTAAATTATAAAAATTTCAAAAACACTCTTAAACATTTTTTAAATTTAAATAAACCTTTTTAAAATTTTTATTAATACCACTAATATTTTTAAAAATTATGATTTATTTCAAACATATAATTATATATCATTGACATTTCTATTTATATTTATATCAATAATTATTTCATTATTTGTAATTAAAATTAATATAAATTAAAGTATAAATTATCTGATAAAATTTTTTAAGTGAAGTTTTAGTTAGCTTGAAGCTTTTTTGTAGTCTCAATAATTTTATAAAAAAATTAACATAATTTAGTGAAAAAAAAATAGACAGATGAGAAATTGAGTTTTTCAAACATAATGGGTGGGAATATTCTTCATCAAACCTTGGGTGGGTGACTTACTTTTTTGGACTCCCTGAAGTCAAACAGCAACACATACTCTCAAAAATATCACTTTCGTCCTTCGGGGATGGAAAATGAGCAAAATACAAATCAAAATGTTTTATATTAAAAAAATATAAAATTTATATTTTATTAAAAAAATATTGTTTTCATATGTTTGGTGTGTATTAGAGTAACGATATGTATACATATTTTTAAATATAATTGAATATACATATGATGTGTTATTCTATAATTACGTGTTACTTTATCCTTAATTCAAAATCATCAAATTATATAGTAACACATTATCTGTGCACTCAATTATGTATTAAAAAGTTTATAAACATAGTTTTACTGTATAAGTTATCATAAATATTAGGGAAAATGACTATTTCCCACCCATTGTTTAGCCCCATTTCAAAAGTACACCCCTGCTAGATGAAAAACCCAAACACCCACCCAAAGTTTAATCTGTTTGCTCCACCCACATATTTTCTGTTAGATGAAGGGGTAAATTCGTCATTTTATCAATAATATTAAATAATTAAAATTTTATCTCATTTTCCCCCTGTTAATTTGAAAAACTAACATTTGTCCCATAAATTAAGTTTTAAAAACTTCAATTTTTTCCCCTGAAATGCAGCCACTTTTTCCGACGACGGCGAAAAAGTTTTCGTCCAGAGGTCGACCACCTCTAGAAGATGATCGTTGTCCAAGAAGGACGACTGTCGTCCAGATCTGGATGACAGACGACGCTTCGTCGTCTAGATCTTTGGACGACGAATCGTCATCCATTCTGGAGGACGAAGCGTTGTCCAGTCTGGACGACGTTTCGTCGTCCATTCTAGATGACAAGACGACGAGCGTCGTCCAGAGAATGGACGAGCCTTCGTCACTCTCCCTCCAGCCACGTCGTCGACGGTGGCCGGAGGGAAAATGAAAAAAAATTAGGGATTTGAGGGGGTAAAAGTCACTTTTTAAAGTTTAGGGATGGGGGTAAAGTGTAACTTTTAAAATTGGAGGGGGAAAATACGATAAAATTATATCAGTGGAATGTAAACAGTAAAATGATGATTTTACCCCTCTATTTAATGGAGAATTTAACGGCAGTTGTGGGTGGATGCAAACAGATTAAACTTTGGATGGGTTTTTGGATTTTTCATCTGGTGTGGGTATGCTTTTGAGATGGAGACTAAACAATGGGTGGGAAATAGTCCTTTCCCCTAAATATTATTGTCTATATTGAATGTAGATATTATAGGTTAGTAAAACTGATATAACAATAAAACTTTTATACAAAGAGTCTGGGATTGCACCTCTGATATAATGATTGTGAATTTAGTCACTGTAGTTTAATATATAATTATTGTGTTTGATTAATATTAATAAAATAATATTTACATATAATTTTATTGAAATGATTTTTTTTGTTAACCTAAGTGTTGAGTCAAGAAAAAAACTATAATAAATGAAAATTGCAAGGATTGAAGGAGAGATGAAAAAGAAAAGCCGTAGTAAATCAAAAGGCAAAGGTTGAATTAGAAGAGTTGGATGAGCAGTTATGGTTGAATTAAGAAGGATAACATTATATTAAGAAATTAAATTTTTTTTTAATTATAAAATTATATGTACATATTTTAAAGTATAAAATTGACTAAATATATAACGTGTTATTATGTGAAAGTAAATTATTTTATCTTTCCTTTAAAATATCTAATTATATGATAATATATTATTTATATATTAAAATATATATACATATAATATTACTTATTTTTTAATACTAAAAATAAAATTTGTAATTAAATTATTATTATATTATTTATCGCATCACTATTGTAGTTTTTTATTAATATAACAATTAACTTTCTTTATTGTCTTTTTTTTTTTTAATTTTTTAATTTTTGTTCCCCTTTCGCTGTCTTTGTGCTAATCCTTCGTGTTTATAAGATAGCGAGAAGAAATTATATTTGAATAATAGATTCAAAATATTTCTATTTCAAATATTGTTATTAATATTTATTCTTATTTTAATTGAATTACACAAAATAATAATATTGATATCACGATCATTGAAAAGATAATATAAATTTTTTTTAAAGACACAAAGATATATGAGAATTTTCTTTTGTTGGTGTCGAGGAGATTTACTATTTCAAAGAGTTCTTCTCGTTGTCTCGAAGTAAAAGGTTTTACCGGCATTCCTATTAGTTGGTTAACGGGGAATGCACCCAGTTCTCGGGAAGATGTTTTGCCAATAGGAGTTTACCATAGAACAGGTGAAGCAAACGGTGGCGCTTTACACTGCAAGGAGATCACATGAACTAGGCAAAATTGGATGCCCTCTGCAACTGCAAGGCACATGACCTGTTCTCAAATGATGAATGGGATGATTATGTGAAATATCAAAATTACTCAACGAATAAATAAAAAATAATAAACGAAGCCTCTTTATGGTATCAAAAATTCCCTTGGAAATCTGCTTTATTAACAAGATTGGATGAAGGAAAGTTCTGTCCTCTGCAGAGTTTTCCCAGGATTTTCTCCATTTACTGATGCAGATTCATTGAATTCCTCATATGATATCAGTTTTTAATTGTACAATATCAAGCCAGTATGTGTTATCATTTACACAATCAACATTACCTAAATCTACAAGCCTAACATTTTTCTTTCTTCTAATTTTATTCTTAATTCTTCCTCAGATGGAGTGTTGTTACCACTCTTTGCAGTTGCAGACCACCATGCCATCAGCTCTTCCTGCAAAAATGTTATTATGTCAGCAACCAGTAAGATTTCCAATAACATGACTTTCCTTTGTTATCCATTTTCGCTCATCATTTACTTGGTTGATTATTGTTGCATTCTTGCTAAATCTTTAGATAATGTTTTTCATGTCTTTACCAACAGAATGCATGATCAAATGGCCTTTTACCTCCAGGAAGTCATGGTTGGAGATATATTGACTCTCTACCAAACATTTGATCCCTCCTACATTCACTGATACTGAATTTTTAGACCCCTCTCTCTGCGCCCCTGAAAAGTCCGAAGAAAAAGAAAATGGAACACCATCCAACAAGAATTAAAATCCTTACAAAACCTTGGCAGCAAAGACTGCAAATGAACAACAAAAGTTTTTCCTTCCACAAAACAATATACCAGTTATGCAAGCCACATAATATCCAGTTCCTCCTAGCCCTTCCTCCCACTTCCCCAGCCGCAGACGCAGGTAAAATCCATTTAGATGTGCAAGAGATAAATGAGAAGTCATCCATCTAATCTCATGCAAAATAGATATATAAGTACTGGGAAAGAATAACTAGAAATAGAAATAATATCAACTTCTGAGGATTTAATAAGACGATAAGGAAAAAAAACTAAGAATTACTCCTTCAAGGGAATCACTGTGACATCAGAATCAAGGTCTGATTCATTTAGGCTCTACGAAATTAGACTTTAAAAAGTCTATTAAACCGGAGGCATATTTTATGTGATTTGATAGCATTTCATCAGAAAAGGATGTGTGCAACAAAAAAATGAGAAGCTATATTACCAAATAATGCAAATCAGATGAGGTACAAATTTACTATTGTTATTTCCACTGTCAAGTAGTTAACTTTATACAATCTACAACCCACCAAAATGCTAAATTAAGTCATAGCAAAAAGTTCTAATTAAAAGAAAAATGAACCACTCCATCACCTAATACAGGCGAGTAATCATGCCATAATGCCTCACAACTAGCAAGTGCACATATGGGGAAAAGATCTAAAATGGCACAATAAATGCAGTAATGTTTCTATTATATCATAAAAAATTACTTGTTTGTGATGCTTTGAAGTAATGGAAACGTTGGAAATATCTTAAGTTTCAGTTCTTAATTTTTTTTAAATGAAGATCCTGAAACAATTGTTTACTTGCCATATCTCTTCCCAATTATCAGCCATCACAAAGTGCAATTGAACTAGAATTATGTAAGCAAGTAAATGTAGTCATTAAGAATATGAAACTTACTGATGATTGGCCAGTAAGCGGCCTACTTACTTGAGGATATCTGTCCGAGATAAACGAAGCCCTATTATGGCATCAAAGATCCCCTTCAGCAGCTCTGAAATCTGCTTGTTGACAAGATTGCATAAAGGCATGACCTGGCTTTCTTTCAACTTGCCAGAACTTGAAGGATTGTAATCATTTACCAAATTTTCATCACTAATAATTCTATCAGAGGTTGCACCTTCAGTCATTCTCAATTTAATGCCAGGATCTGTCTCTAGTCTTTGATCATTTGGATCACAAACTGTATGTGCACTCGAAGCTTGGAAAGGGCTTTTATTATCATCCAAGTGCTTTGTACATTCTTCATTTTTAATGTTCAACTGGATTCCACATTCCAGTTGATTTTGAACTCTAGATGATGCATTTGGGCATGCAACAGCCCAATGATTAATTTGAAAGCATCTAATGCACAAACAAGGTAACTCTTCTGCTCCATTATATGAACTGATATTTCTTAAAAGATATTCAAGCTCATTATCTGCTATCTCTAAACAATGTTGCAAATGGTGACCTTTCTTGCCACAAAAGAAGCAGGTGATGGTAGCACAAGCTGCATCATCATATGATGGCATGATGTGCTTAAAGGCATTCAGTTTCCTTGCAAAGCCAGAAGGCAATGAATTTTTGAATCTTTGGGAAGGTAAAATGGGGTTTAGTTTTGGAACAGACTTCTGATCAGTATGGCCTTTTATCCTATTAAAACCAGCAGAAGCCTCAAATTCTTCTGCACAATTCTCTGACTCTTGAGCAACACCAATAGGTGGATCCTTAATGGAGAGTGGTCCAGCTTCGACAGCATCGAAGTCATTGCAATGACTATCATGGTAATTAGTGGCACATTCATGGGCTGCACTAGAACTTTGAAGTTTCAACAAGGGCAAACAGGGTTTTGGAGTAAATCGAGTTATCCAAAAGCTTCCCAGAGGATCATTCCCATGACCAAAATTATGAGTTGTCTTTGCTTCAGATGGTGGCTTGGAATTAGTGTAATGAGTACTGCTCGTCTTATGTTTATCCAGACAGGAACTGGAATTTGTTCCTCCTTGCACCTTACCAGCTGCCATGTTACATGAATTTTTGTTCCCTTCAGAATTTCCTTTGCTGTTTTCTTGGCTGCAAGGAATATTAGCAGAGGAAATCCTAGGTTGAATTGCTGGATCTGCTTCATTTTCTGATGTAGATTCATTGAAATTCTCATTTGATATCAAAAATTGTTTGCACAAGTTATTGTTGTCACCATGACAGGCCATTGAAGTTGCAGAACTTATGTCACAGTGTCTGTTGCCCAGATCAAGTTCTGTTTGATAATTGTTGTCCATTGTCCTTTCTACAACTTTTGTGTTTGAACAATATAATGACTGAAAAATAGATTGAAAGCCCACTTTTCTGCAACCAGATTCCTGGTTTTTGTCGTATTTGACAAGTTTGTGGCCAGGACTTTCTTGACCATGATCAGGATGTGCAAGGGTAAGAGCAAGGGAAGGAATATCATCTTGACTTGTTTTGGAGAAACCTTTCATCATGTTAGATATCCAGTTCATGAAGGAGCTATCCTGTTTAGTGTGTGATACAGAACCAGGACTTTCATTAATTTGCTTTTTGACTCTTTTACTCCCGACAATCAACTGCTGCTCAAAGCTCCATCGCTTCTTGCCAGTTGAAAATAATCCAGTGCTGTTACAGCTTTCAACACTCTCATGACTATCATCATCCTCTTTAGACATTCTTCCATTGACATCTCCATCTGATAGAACCTTTTCCTTGTCTTTCCTTTGAAACATCGGGATTCTGCTATTAGTTGGAGAATTCTCACCAGAAATGGTCTTGTCTTTAGGCATTATCCCCTCATTCTGCTGTGAGCCATATTTAATGCCATGTGCAGATTCTGAAGCAACAATCTTCTTCTCTGCACCATAGACATTTTCACTAATTAGAGATAGTACATCATTATCAGAAGTGGACTCCAGTCTCTCCAAAGGATGATCCCCTATTGCCATTGCCATGTTACTTTTGCTCTCTTTTCCCAGAAAAGATCTTTCATGTCCTCTGCCAGGGGATGCTAAGTTTTGCACTAATGTATTATTAGCTTCACATTCTTTTCTGGGATGAACTTCAGAGTTTAAAACAATTACCATTCTGGATGTCTGATTCTCATGACCGTTATCTCTGCCTTCACCAGTAGGATTTGCAGATGATGGCTCATATCGTATGAAATCAAGTTTGCCTTCATCTGTTTTGATTGATAAAAGATCACATCAGTGATAAAATATACAGGATTAAAATTATACTTTATTCAAATTTATTATGTGCACAAAATCTCCAATACTCCTAACATGAGTACTACTTACCTGTCATGTCTTCACAGTCCAATTCACATACAGGCTTGACAGCAACATCACTTTCAGGAATACTGGCTGAAGTATCTTTACCAGCCATTTCACTTCTCACACAAAAAGCACCTTGAGAAACTATGAAATTATCTTTATTTGTAGGTTTGTCAGCGCTGGATCTCCCAGCTGTTAGGTTTTGGGATGGTGAAAGGACTATGTTGCTTGGTCTATCATACCATAAAGGAGAGGATTTTTTGTCGGTGAAACTGCAATCAGCACATTTCAGACTCAGACCATTCTGTGGGGACCAAACTAGCTCAGAGAGGGGATCAGAGGCAACAAATTTCATATCTACCCTTGAGGCTGCATTTGCACCTGCACCTGAATCATTGTTCAACTTTCTCTGTGTGCATTGACCGGAATAATCAAGTGCAAGTCCTAAATCAGTCACTGGTTCAACTTTGTCATTCTCCACATTCATTTTCAGCAGGACAAACTCCTAGAATGATCCTGAAACATCAACACAACGAGGCAAACATTACAAAAGTCATGAACATGGACAACGACAGCCACATTCCCAATATTACATGCTCCAATTACATCAGGCTGATACTGTGATATATATAAAATAAGTGAAAACTTGGGCACTTTTTGTTTGCAGACATTTATATGCAAGAATTACAAAATTGTTTGACAAATGATGATTAATAATTTTTGAAAGGGCTGCAACTACTACTCAACTGAATGTGCTTATAAAGGATCAATAAAAAGCCCTCCACCATAGTTAATTTTTCAAAGTTATAGTTTAAGAATTCTAATTCTCGGAAATACTAGGCCAGGATAACACTATCTTTAAACAAACCAAGCAACATATATATATATATTGAAAATAAAGATCTAAATTAATCGACCCTTTGCATGTTCAAGAGAATATACAAACTCTAAACATGCCCATAATAATCTGAGAAAAATAAGGAACACAAACAGTTTATAAAAATATAGCCTATTTCATGAGCCAAATTGTTTATATGAACCGCAAAAGCTGACCTGAATATAATAATAATAAAAAAAAAAGGAATCGGGCACAAGATCTTAAATAGTCATAATCATCTTTAAACAAATACTAGCAAGCAAAAGTTGAGGCAATACAGTTATTAAGGCAATAACATGAAAAACAAGAGATACCCAGTTGAGAAAAAACATGATCTAATCCATGAAACATTAAATACCTCTTACATCTTAAACTCCATGGAAAAAGTTGAGCTTCTGCTTCTCCTTTCACCACGGACAACCAAACAACCAAGAACAAACCTAAAGATGAAAAAAATCACCAATTTCCGAAGATAGAGAACAAGAGAAAGAGAAAATATTTGAGATTCACTGCTTCGAGTAGAAGGACTTCAGGTACAAGAAGCTGGTGCTTTGTACCAGTCTCTGTTTTTGAGATTCTAGTGTATGAGGTTGATAACATGCAACGTGGACACACTCCATGCCAATGAACACTAAATGTTAGAGCTATGTACTTAGAAATTCTAATTATGGCAAATTTTACTCAGCCGTCAAAATTCTAATCTTCGTTAGGAATTGTGGCAACTTTTTTCGGACTTCAAAGTCAAATAATTTTGTATCTTATTAATAATATTTTATTACTTGAGTAACGTACAAACGGCACGAAGTTGCTAAACTGTAAGTACAAAACAAGAAGATAATGCCTCAAAGTAGTGCGATCATTCAACATCATCTAGGAAATCTGAATGTATAATAAAAGGGTTATTCTTTGAAGAAAAAAACAGCTTATTCTTCTTCACGTGAACCTTAGAAAGCCTAGATTCATGATTCTTCGGGGTCCCTTGTGTCCTTTTTCACTATTTGTTAATCATGCTAATTAGTAGTAGCTTAATTAAGAACTAGTTAAAATTCACAGGATTTGGTATGAAATGATTTATCATCGTCAAGTATGAAAGAATCTACATTTTTATTGTTCATGGGAAAATAGTTTATCTTTATTAACAGTTTATTAAGATAGAGTGTTCATATCACATGGACATTCCAATTATATTTATTGTAAAATATATTATTTTGGTGCCTCAAGGTTGAATATTCGTGAGTGATACCAATTTTTTATATTATTATTATTTTTTATGTTTTTAAGGTCTTAAAAAAATGCAATGTTATATATTTCAATTTTGAATACACAATTAGATACTCAGATGATATGTTATTATGTGATTATATGTTACTTTATCCGTAATTTAAAATCTCCCAATTATATGCTAACATATTATTAGGATAACTGGATTCAGTGAACCAGACACTTCCCACTTCCCAACTAGCAGAAATGGAATTTTGAACAAAGGAGAAAACAACTAGCTAAGAAACAACCAAAAGAAAAAAGTGTTTCCACTACAACACAATATTACAGATGACAAGTAGCACTTTGTTTGTTCTAGTTAATACATACATACCCATTAGATACTCGTATGTATGTATACATGGAGTTAAATCTTGAACACAGCATATATATTCACAGAAGGATGATGAAGCGAGCAATTTGACAAATTCAATGATGTTGAAGCGTTAATATCGATCAGGTGGACCTAGAATTTACAAATCACATTAAATTTATATGAGGGTTCTGGTCCCGTATCTACCACCACCTGCAGGCTCTGGTCAAACTTGCACCACTAAATAAGCTTCTTACCACATCTAACATTTAAAGTGATTGTCTTTCAAGCACGTCTATCAATAGACACATTAGAGAGGCAACCGACAACCATTCATTTGATTGAGTTTGTTGTCATGCTAAGTCTAGACTGTACACATGTCTATTGGGCCCAGATCCAGTTAAGGCTTAGATGGCATGGCAATGCCGACTCACATGGCACCATTATTTCCATCAAAATTTACTTCATAGTCTTCTATTCAAGTTTCAAAGCAACATTATGGAACTATAACCAACCCTTCACATTTAAATGATTTTCATATATATAATATTCAGACAGAGATACTGAAATCAGTACCTAAAGTAAAGACAGATATTGTGGTCTTAACTTGAGCCTATATAGAAAAATAACAAATATGTGTTAATCTTAATTGAAGCAATTGATGGATGCATTAAAAGTGAGTAAAATTTTGAATGATAATGAGAATTTAATGGATACAAGGTCCTCGCTTAAAAAAGGTTTACCGCCGGACAATCCTCTGACCAGCTCCAAGCAACAACGCCTTCCCAATTGCACCTGTATGAAGTCCACCAACCAGAGCCACAGTTCCACCAATCACTATCCATTTCCAATCAATGCCACGATCTCTCTGCCTTCTGGTGTCTACAATCTGTCCTGTATATTCTTCGTCAGAAACTGGATCCAAACAATCCATGCTTCCATCGAAAGAAATTTTTGTTGTGATTCTTGCCATGAGTGCACTTCTAGACAATAAAGACTCTGATTTCCTGGCATTCTGATATGCTCTCATGCCTGAGTGCAACTTCTTCACAGCTCCCCACATCCCATGTCGCACACCCAACTTGGCCACATCTTTTGGGATACCCATATCTTCATAATGGACAAGAGAAACCTCACATGCAGTCAGCTGACCATCTCCTTTACGCGACTCCACTGCATTCATATTTCAGGAAGAGGCATATTCCAAATTCATTAGAAGTCTGATAATATTCCAAAGGAATCAATTGTCTAACTGACAACTCACCAGCTCTGATAACCCAACTTGAGAAATAAAGCTCCACTCGCCTTGGCTTATCATGCTTGGGCAAACCTGGATATGGCACCACCTGCAATATTGAAGGTAAAACAGATAGAGACAGAATCAAACTACTAGAACCTTTATCAAGTAACTATGGAAAAATCTTAAAGTTCAATCAAACAGTAAATATTAAAAGGTCAAGTAGAGGTGCCTTTCAAACTTCTCTTAATGAATGAAGATTTAACCGCCAAAATGTGTTCCAGCAAGAAAAAACCTAACAATTAATTTTTTGATGATCAAGACCACCCAAGGAAAAATAGGTAATTTAACTGCACTTGTTACTGGATCCACAAATCATATTACTGGTAGTCTAAACTCCAAACAGTACCTTTGTCACACAATAATAAGTCCTTCCAGCCTCCCATATTTTTCGACCAATGATATATTCCCGATCGCTGCAGAAAAAAGGGAACTGCAAAACAAAGCAAAACAGGGCAACAATGCGTATATTATTTGAAAAAAGAAAGTGGCATGGCAAAACCAAGGTATCACAGATATGCAGATCAGCTGCTCTCCGCACCTTTTTTATCCAGTGAACAACCATTGTCCCAGTATGGGGGCACTCCTTCAATATATTAAAGTATGCAAGCATAGGATCCCACTTCGGCCGAAACTCATCATCCCAAAAGAAATCTCTGACCAACTCTGGAGTTGCACCCTCAAAGACAGTTCTACTGCGGTAAACTGTAGGACCTGTCTGATAAACAAAATCATCATCAGCTACTAGAACAAGATCTAGACAACACCACTACCAAATAGTAAAAGATGTTTAGAAGGAAACTGGATCAATATGATCCATGATCACATGTACAATGATATTCTATACCAAAATAGATTGGCATATTAGGACTCAGCATCAGGCAGCTTTGAAGCTGACAATCAAATGTCTCAAACTAATTCAAATCGCAATAACATTTGTTTCACCTAAAAACTAATTCCCAAAAATAAGCATAGACCAAACTGGAAAAGTAGTCATGCTATTTTGCTTTGTAAATAGAAAAAATAACCCAGCACATCATACTTCATCAACTAGGCTCATAAACAAAAAGATAGTAACCAAAAAAAAAAAATCGAAAGGAATGAATATAATTAAGGCACAAACTATGCATTTCCCCACCATTATCATATCTCCCTAGAGAAGGATCAGTACCGAATCTACATTATCTAAATAAGCCGGTAGCCAACAATTCTCAAAGGCACATTTTCTGCAGATGAAGAGAAGACGATATAGCAGACAGGTAAAAATTGAGAATCTACCTCAGGTTCATGACGCCAAGCTTGGTATGTCATGTTGGGGTTGGACCTCTCCATCAGACTTTGCCACTCCATCTCTCCATCCTTCCCTTCAAGTAGATGCAATAGGTGCTCTAAATCATTCTCTGTGACAACATCCTGCTCTCTTTCTGCACTTACACTACCAGGGATGCAGGAAAAAGAATTTTCATTATATACAACATTGTTACAATTACAACAATAAGAATCCTATACTAATGAAGTGATGTGGCTAAAACAACAGTTTAATAACATTTCTTGAACTCAAAACATTATTGCTATAATTATAGTTTCTTTCCTTTTTCCCATAAAAAGCAAGAATGAAATAAAGACTTTATAGGTGGCTTATCAAGTCTGTGCACAAACAAGCTTTATGGTTGCCATTAAATCTTCTAGATCATTATTTAAAAAACGACTAGATCACAGTACTACATGACCATATCAATGACTAAAACTTGACCTTTCAGAAAGAAACACATACTGAACATTAAAAATACACCATGAATTCCCACTAGTGGCACTAACTATAAGTTTAAATCTTCATGTAGATTTTTGCACACAACAACATTATTATCCCTCCCCCTAAAATTCTAAAAGTTCTCAGATACATTCCTATTACGTCATCATTTCTTTAAAAAGGTGTATCGATCTATGTCGCAAATATATATCATATCATACGATATGCACTTTCATATTGTACCAATTTTTGATACACTTTGGAATATGTATCATTTTCCACTTGTATCGTATCGTACAATATGTATTGTGCATCGTAAAATACTAATAACTATTATTAAAGGAATCTAATTGAACAATGAAATCTACACTAGGGTCATTAACATGAGCACCAATCTCCTAAAGATTAATTTAAATCTGATAAGGAAACCTTACTGAAACTTCTATCCAATTAATCATCCATCTCATAGACTCAATATATAATTTGAAAGCAAGCATCAACTAGTTCAACACTACCATACAAAGACTGTTCACATCACAATTGACTGATAACATCAAGAAATAATCGAGATGATAAACATCAAAATATCCATGTGCCACAGCCCCATTTACCAAACATATTCACTACCAAAGTTGAAATAACATAGAAGCAAAACTTATCGCTTCCCAATTTTAATTGCTTCTATGCATTAAAACTAAACTTGAAAAATCATCCCTGCAGAATATTTACGCACATAAACAGAAGCAATATCCCTCTCATTTATGAAGGCATTACCATATCAGCATTTGTAAAAATAGGATAAGCTTTAGTTTCAAATTAAATCAGCAATAAGATAATAAAAAATTTTAAAACTAAAGGCAGCAACTTAATACACAAAAACTATTTTTTTCTTCGGCTAATAAGTAACAAAACAAGATTAAGTTTCACTAGCGAACCGAAAAAACCATAAATACCAAGATTTTAAAACTAAATGTTCAACACTAACCTTGTATCATCACCGCTTCCCTCCGCGGCCGTCGGCGCAGGCAGCGGATCGGTAGCCGATTTCACACTTTTACTTCTGAAATTATTCCAGAGCGCGCGGCAAGCTGAGAAAGCCGAAAGAGCCGTAAAAGCGAGCCAGAGCCGCCGAGCACCGAACCCTGGCGGCGCGGTCCAGATAAACCGGAATTTGCTACGGAGCCCAAGGAACACCAAACCGGTCCATCTGGGCCTCCAGGACCAGCCGATCACCATGCCAATCATCACGGCCAGCCAAATAGGCACTGCACAGAGCAATATGTCGACAAATGTTTCGGTTATTGAAGGTCTCTTCAAAAACTCCATCATATCAAAGAAGATCTCGTCCATCCTGAAGATTTTCCCGAGAAAATTAAAAATTTTCCGAGAACATTTAGCTTATCCTAGATAAAATAATTTCACATTTATCGTCCGCGTGCGAGATCTACCGAGAGTGAGGGAGAGAGAAAGAAGAGCGCGAGATGTCATTAGAAAGTAGGAAAATCGAAGATGGAACGTGACGTGAAGTGGCAGTTTCAGGACCGTTGATGGAGGTTTACTTTGGTGTTCAGGTGAGGCCACGTGGTAGTCTCAAAGACGTTTTACAAAATTCTTGGAAGGTGATGTGCACGCGAGAAATGTTGCGTGATAAATTAGAGGATAAGGTTAACAAAAATATCTTTAAAAAAAAAAGATATTTGTCTGCTGGGGTGATTCTTTCCGCCAATAATCCATTGCCGCGTGGAACTACAATAATTTTACAAATTCTTTTTATTTCTTATGTTCAAAATCGTAAATATTATATTTCATGGTATATTTTTTAGCTTATGTTTGTCCAACAACCAGTAATTTAGTAATGGACAATTACACAATCCAGATTCTTGTTGGGCTTGAGCCCATGGGCCTTAAAATTTGGTCTTTCAACTTGGAGTTATAATGGCAAAGCCCAACCTGGTGGTACTGACTAAAGATTAAAATTTTAGGGTTTGATTTCAAAATAGAGATTTCAATGCACAATTTACCTTTCAAAAAAGTAATACTCACTCCTTGATAATTTCCATTTTTGCTTTTCAATATTTTTAGCCCATACTAAGTTATGGAATGTGAAAAAATTAAAAAAAAAAAGTGGGAATAAATAATGTTTTAATAAGATTTCTTGTTGTTAATTGATATATATAATTTAGAACTTTACGCAAAATACATTACAGTAGTGACGTTGAGTATTAGATAAACGTGAAGAGAAAGTTGGACACAATGATTTTTTAGCGTGATTAAACCTATTGTTTGAGAGCTACATCCATGGTTATGTCATTAATTACTCTTGAAAAATGTTCTAAGAAAAATATACTGAAAAGAACTTAGTTTTGGTCTTGAGTCCGAAAGAGAGTTGTTGGATTTGCGAAAACCTTCAAGTCTAACTTATGATAATGCTGATTTAATCCTATATATAACAAATATGATATGAAAGTAATGTCGGTTGGTAGATTATACTCACTTTTTGAAAGATGTATTTGAGCAGGTCGAAAATACAAACTACTATTTTTGTGGTTGCTCGTTTCTAAGAAAGATACTATGTAAGTAGAATTCTACTGTATGACGCCATGAAACAAGAATTTTGGTCTACATATAAAGACAAGAATGAAGGAAAAAAAAGGGGTTGCAAGAAATGGGTGTGTGTGAATCACCTGAATTAAAAGGAGTTTTTAGAAGGATTTAAAAATTGGAAGAATTGAATGCTTTATAGAAATTGAAAAAAAAAAAGGTCAAGTCTCAAAAAAAAGTAGTGGGGGAATCAAAATCTCTACTAACAAAAATGGAGAAAATTTCAAGATGGCTTTATCGAGCATAGGAATCACTTTTTTATCACACATACTCAATATGTCGCTCTTCTCTTTTGACTCCCAAACTCCAACTCTAACCAACATCTCTCACAAACTACACCTTTGTGTTATTTTTCTATTCTCTCAATGGATACTGAATTCAATACGATTTTCATCTCATTTCTAGCTTATCATTTATCATGTACGGATTTCTTATGGTTCCAAAGAACTATGGAAAAGCCTTCCAAGCTATAAAAATAATTCAAATAGCAATATCGCATGCATCCAGTTTTAAGTATCTAATTAGACTATAAAATAATTTGTTATCATGTAATTATGCGTTACTTTATTTTTAATTTAAAATCATTACTTGTTACTTAAATGCATATTCAAAACTGAATTCACATTATTTTATTATAGGATTTTACCGAAAAAAAATACATTGAATGTGAAAAATTAGGTGAAAAGTTGATTGAGAAGATTATAGTAATCTTGTTAGGTCAAGCAAGGGCCCGAGCAAGTCTTATTCATTGACCTTAAACACAGAAATGCTCACTGTTTGACTCAAATTTCATGTTTAACACACTTAACTTGGATAAAAAAAGAAATTGATAATATATATTTGGACCACCCAAAACTATTTATACCCATTAATCTTATCCTTCATTCATTATAAATGCAAAATACCCAGCTGGATTCAACTCATCTAACATCATAATCGGCATCCAAGACCAAACCAAATAAAGGAAGGTTAAAATGTGATTATCTGATTCATTTAGGTCAATTTAATATATCAGAACTTATTATTTTTTTACATTTTTACACATAATAGTTTAACCTTATGCCAGTTTTCCATGTGATATATAAGTTTGTAAATGTAGTAATTTATAATGGTAAACAGCTAGAAGCAATTTGAAATAATGCATGGAGAAATATATATAAAATAATGAGTGACGAAGTTGTGACTTAAGACAGCAGATGTGAAATGAGAATGAAAGAGTGAAATAGGGTCTTTTTTTTTTTTTTTCCATGCAGATATGTGACCCACGTTGGGGAGAATCTGACCCACATGGTGTTAAAAAGTGAAGAATTGGCCAAGACTAAGGAGGTGGTTATGATGGCAGTCTTAAGCAGAAAAAGGGCTTTAAAATCAATTCAAAGCTTATGGTGAGCTACTTCTGATCTCATGCCATGCATGATGCTGCAACGAATGAATAATAAAGTGAAAGTTTCCCATTGGCTGGTTTATATTCTTTGCAACTCTTCACAAGCAAACATAAATTCTGCCACCAAAAAGATAGTTAAAAAAAAAAATGCACAATATGCTACTTTGTTTTTGTTTTTCTTTCTCTTTTGGGTCAGATTTTCACACTTGGAACCAGACCATCTTCTGTTTTTCAACGAATTTGGTAAAAATGAAGAAGGTAACATTGTATTTGACACCCAGCAAAAACATTTGTCAATTGTTTGTTGATGCTCCATCCAATCATCAAAAAGTTTATAGAAATGCTCAACTCTTGAACCGCCTGCAGCTAAATCTCTTCTATCATGTAACTTAAGACCTCCTGGCCCCTTGCATGAATTTATTTGCCTATGTAATGAAGAATCTAAGAGACTGATCAGTAAGCTAGGCAACAACAATCTACACTTCTATATATATTCATTTGTATGAAGATGAATGCCTGATCTCTTAGCCCAGAATTTTATTTTAGAAGCCGATAGGTGCTTTGATTATTTTCAGCTGTAAAGAAAAGAAAACTACATTATAGGTTCTATGGTGCTTAACATCAAAAGTGAATTTGTTGAACGTGAAGTTTGGCTATAACATATTACCTGCTTGGATTGCAGATTCCAGTGAGTTTTTCCTTAATTGAGCAACGCATATCCTCTTTCTGTTCTAGCCACACCTTCACGTGCAAATACAAAGAGAAACAAACTGCAGGTTGATACAAAAATACATGAAGATATATAAACAATTCAAACAATTACATGCTGGCGATTAAAAAATATTAAGCCATTTGATGAATGATATATGTGGATACATACATGCAGGGAAGGAGGGTTATGTTGTAGAAGAGATTTTGAGATGAGTTATGTTGAGGGGAATGAAGCCTGGTCCGAGATCATTCAGATGATGAATGGTCTCGAACCAGACAGCATTCCCCTCAACTTCTGTTTAAGATGGAGAAAAATAAGGAGAAAGAGATTGTGAGAGAAGATTGCGTGGGAGATATTGATTTGGCCATGCATTGTCTAAGAAGGGCCCTTATATATGCGAGGGTGAGTTGAATCTATATGGTTATGTGGGTCCGATGACATAGACTTCCACTTTCTACAGCTTTTCCCATTTTGCTAGCTAATTAGCTTTACAAAGCAACCCATGTATGAATCTGATTTGGTCTACCTGTATATTGTATTTTGGCTGAGTTTATATAAGAAATACAAATGCTGCAGTACTTGCCTTCAGTTTTACCAAATCTTTTAGGAAAATGATGATACAGATTAACTTACAGTTTGGTAGAGGAAAGTGAAGACCAATTGTCAGTAATATATTTGGGTTAAAACGTAAGAAAATTGGTGCACTTCTGGAGTTGAAAGCAAGAGCTTCTTTAAGCTTACTTGCTCATGTAAATCTTTCATTGATATGTATATTGTTAATATTCATGAAAATCATTAAGAGTTATGCACTCAATTGAATACTCAGACGATATATTATTATATGATTAAGTATTATTTTATTCTTAATTTAAAATTTTCTAATTATATTATGACACATTATCTTAAATACCTAAAACAATATATGACATTACAAATGTCGTATGATAAAAGCAATGGTATCAAGAATTAAAATGAACTGATCATTGCTTTACATTGAAATTTTAGAAGGGTTAAAGTATAAGAAGATTGGCGATACTGAAGGTGAAAGCAAGAGCTTCTTTTAGTAACTAATAAAATTGAAGCTCTCTTTGAGTATTAATTCCCCTCTTTCCTTGAATTCATAAAACAAAAAGAGGACACATGGCATTGATAAAGCCCCCCTATATGATGAAAAAATCTTATCAAGGGTTATAAACATGATAATTGCTTAGAGGGATTGATGCATTACAGGATTAGTGGCAAAAGAAATGAAAGTAGCTGTAAGTTAAAGGGTGTTTCTTTTTGCTTCCCACTTGAGAAAAAGAAAGGAAAGCGAGAGGAGTGAGAAGCTTCATCCATGAGAGGCTTACCCCCAAATAGTATGATTCCGAGCTTAAATGGAAAGATATACAGGTTGGCCTGTTACAGCTGTATCAGACCCAATATTCATATAAAGTAGAAGATTGTGTAAACTGAATCTTATATAATTTGGTAAGTATCTTCTTCATATTGTGCAACTTGTCTGTCTCTATGTCTCGACATAGGTGAAAAATTCAATTATATAAAGGGGTTAAGTAAATATGTTCTATTCTTCTTGCTTACACATTGTGGACTATGATTAAAACTGGGTTAAAAACTCTACTTCTGTTTCTGTAGAACTTATAATTGATATAAGGCAGCTAACGAATCACTTTGCTTATTTCTAAGAGCATCTGAGTCTTGGGATCAACTAAGCTTCTCATTGTTTTGGAAAATTGACTTGACAAGTCAATTTGCATAGATTTCTGCCAACCACCACATTGGTAGATCGAGATGCTCATTCTAAAAGGGTAAACAAGGCCTTCTGTAGAATAGAGTAGCTATAGACTGTGACAAGGACTTTGGAACTTGGAAACCCTTAAGGCTTAAATGGTAAAGAATAAAAAATTAGAGATATGCATTGAGAACACAAGAGCTCCAAGAAGAGCCCATCTAAAGCTTGAATCCTTCAGACTAACAATTTTGTTTCAACAATTGGGACACTATCTGCTCAAAAGTTGTCTTTTGCTGTTTAACCACTAATATAGCGCAACATTAAGCTCTTTACACTCTACCAGCATCTTTTTCTTTTGCTTTAAGAGCCTTCTTTTATGAAGCTAACCATAACCATTCAAAACAGTGAATTAGTGAATTATATAATAACCCACAATTAGTGGGCTCCTCTGTCTCTAACTTTATACCTTTTCTGTGTTTAAAGTAACTAAACAGCCCAAACATTACTTATTATACACTAACTGACCAATCATGAGACAATCTTCACTGCTTTCAAACATTTTGGTACAAGTGTTACAAGGACTGCTCACTGCATCAGATGAGTCCCAAAAACATTATTATTGTCCTAGGCAAAACCCTTTGACCGTTTCTAACCAGACAACCAGTTCTCAATCAAAATATCTTTTTCAAACTCAGCCTAAAATCAATATGTGGACAAGGTCATAAGTAAACAAAAGGAAGACAAAACCTGTGCAATATTTTTCCATGCATTCAAAACAAAGAAGGAAACTGAGATAGGTTTCATTTAGCAGTGAGATTATTCAAATATAAGACAGAAGTACAAGGAGAAGTAATTGTGATTTTTGCAAAATGGACTCTTTATATATAAAGTGATATAAATTACAGAAAATTTACACTTCATAATTACACAAACTCCGCAGCAAGTCCTTCCAACTTAAACACAGTAAAAATGCACATTCTTCAGAGAAGTCACAAGAAAACAAGAGAAAATGAAGACCTTTCCCCTCTTTAATAACTTAAATAACTCACCAGAAATTTAAGAATGGACGTCAACAATGTCTACATTACTCGGCCCATTTACCAAGGGCAGAATTACCTATTCCACATGATTTGGTTCATTGAGTTCAATATTGGAATGATCATTATGGATGTCACTTAAATCCTTTACATTTGTGAAACTGCGGGTGTTGGTGTCTTCCAAGTATTCACCAACACTGTGACGGTTTACTGAACAGCAAGCTCCTTTCACTTTTTCTCCTTGATTTGAACTGACCGCATCACTATAGCTCTTTCTTCGTCCTAGCTTCGGTGATTTTGCACGAGTTGGTGGCATCTGGCACACATCCAGGGCACCAAAATACAATTTAAGCCATTTATATTGGAGAAAAAAAATTTTCTAATAGATGAACCATATGCTTGTCCTTTTGACTTCTGTTCAAAATTAAATTAGTCAAATTTTCTCAGTCGTTTTGAGGGCAAAGTGGTTTAAATAGTATCTCAGAATCCTAGACTTTTATATGACAAAAAGAACCACACAAATAATTGGATACCTTTTTCAGTTCAGTTTTTGGTGGTGGTCCCTCATGGTAGAAGCCTGGCATGGGGCTTGCCTTAAATGTTAAACTCTTTCTGAATTGCTTGATAGCCACCTCTCTCTCTTCCTTCAAATATTATTATTTGCAAAAAGGAAAAAGTAACAAGATGGATCAGAATTTATTTGACTCAAAACAATCAACATAACTGATAGTGAGAAGAGAAAGTAAAGATTGTAAGAGAACCAATTTCCATTAAAAACTATGAGAAAGAGAGATTTCTAACTGTTCTAATTTACATGAGAGCAATACCTTGGTCCTTGCTTCATTTTGGCATTTCTCAGCTTCAATCGCTTGGTGTTTCTCCTCTAATTTTGAATAAAACTAAAATTTGCAACACCATAGATACAGCACATTATATATGGAAAATCAAAATATAGATTTCAGATGGAATATATTCATAAATGCAGTACCTCCTTCCGTTTCTCCGCACGTTCTGTACATCTAAGCACAGGAGCTGCTGCAACATTCATCTTGGACTTAATGGTCCGTACAGATGCTGCAGTGCTATGCATAGTCAAGAGATATCATCAATTTTGAAAAGAAAAAGAGTGGAGAGGCAATAGAAAGAACAAGAATGTATAGAAGAATAAGATATCAAACAAAAATTCTTGGAGGCAAAAGGATACGAGGAAGCTACAGAACAAGAATCTTCCTCATCAGGATGCTTCTTGTTCTTGGGTTGCAATGGTATCCTTGGCACCATAGGTGGCTGCAACCAAACAACAAAGCTAAAGTTCAGCAATGAACAACTTCATCATCGTGAATCTGTCAACTCTATGATTTCAAATAACAGTTTGTACAACTTTTAACCAAATGAAAACTTTTACAGAGCCAGCAAATACAAGTTGCTCATTGCACTGCCATGAGATTCATTTTGATCTATTAGTAAAAAATTAACTTTGCCACGATTGGTCATCTTGAGAGAACGAGCTTCAAGTTCGGAAAACCAATTTAATTAATAATCAGTTAACATCAGTTTTATAGTTGCCAGAAAAGATTATTCTTAAAGGAGAGCACCTGATTCTTCTTTTTTGTGTTTGGATGACGCACACCATTCGCATTAGATGATTTATTCACAGCTGCAGCAGCATAAGGTTCAGACGCAGCAGGACGAGCTCCATTTGAAGCACGCTTTTCAGTTGCCAGGTAAAATGGCTGTGGAATAGTATGTTTTGTCCGAATATTTCCGGAAGTGGCTTTTGATGCATGTTTCACAGCTACACGTGACTTGTTATTTTCCTTTGTTTTCAGACCTTTTGGTTTGACCTTCTCCGGCAAGCCAGTCTCCAGATTTGAGTTTGCTATGTTCTGCTCCTCTTTATTTTTTTCCATATTATTCAGTCCAGATATTTCAATTGAGGATTCAGTAGTACAGACCTTCACTTCATATTCTTTTACTTCAGCGCTCTCTTCCACACCTTGTTGTTCAGCATTCCCATCAACATATGAGCCCGGACCATCATAATGATTGGGAATTGTTTCATGATCAGAATCATGGGAAACACCATTTGAGTAAACCATGACACAATCAGCTTCCTTGTCCATACAAACATCGGTAACTTCTATCCCCATGGCACTGCAACAAAGAAATATAGATGTCAAAGTTATATCAAATTTGAAAATTTTTCTGTAGTCACAAATGATCTCTGTACCAAATGTATGGTAACCATTACTCAAATCACGGCCATATTAGATGGTCCAATAATTTGCCAATGCAAAGCAACCTCTATTTTCAAGGCAATGAGGAAACAAAATAACTAAGCATACTCTTATGAGTAGTAATTATAGTATCACAAACAATTAAGATCAATAGTATTAATAAAATCCTTCTGATTTCAGTATCTTATATATGTTATGTTATCTACTGTCAAAACAAAAAAGCAGTAAAGGGAGAAAATTATAAACATTTATAGAAGCCAGTTTATAGGTTATAAGTCCAAACAACAAGAGACATGGTGCAAGTAGGGTAGTACTGCAAAGGAAGACAAAGAAATGGCATGACGGCTCATTACATTTTTAGCGTATGCAAGACTATAGAAAGCCTTCATGACAAAGTCTATTGTTCTAAGGGTTTAACTAAGCCCTTCCATGCTGGAGGACATAAAACTTTAGCTAGAGACAGAGCCATACTTTAGTTGAAGAACAAAATGAACAACAAAGAAGAATTTACAACATTAATTTTAGAAACACTACTACACATGCATAATGAGTATGACTGTTGTGGATGTAAAATGTTTATGATTAAGATGGTATTATTTATAAAATTCTGATTTTACTATGACCTTTTAGACTGAATACAACAACAAAATATTTCAAAAAGGCTACAAAAATTAAGCAGGCATCCAAATATGAAACTTCAGAAACAAAAAATCAAGGGAGAACAATAAATATCCTTAATTACTCTTGTGGAGAACTATGTGTTTCCTATGAGAAAGAATTAAGCCTTCGGGGTGATCACAGAATTGGTATTAATAATAAGGTGGCAAATATGATAGAAAAATATGGAAATTGGCTTCTAATTCCCATTAAGAGTAATTGCAATTATCATATTTTACCAGGTAAAAAGAATATTTCAGGTATCTGTTATCAGTTACAACTTACTAGTAGTATACAAATTTCCAGTTTGCAAATATTCATTGAATTTTATCCTGGGCCCATGCAGCTATCTACCGAATCATTCCTCTTTTCCAGAACAACACTCCATTATAAGTACAAAAAGAATCACAAAATAAAACTCATTTTAGTGGCAACTAAACATTAAAATGATATTAATGAATCCAATACTACCTGCACTAATAAAAGATATTCAAGCTTGACTGAACAAAAAGGCAATGTAGAAAAGAGAAAACATTAAGAAAATGAACCATAAAGGCTTTGACAAGCTTGAAAAACATTTTGTTGATTCTAAAAGAAAACAGCAACAGGAAACATAATCATTATTCAGAAAACCAGACGGTCAAGACAGAAAGAAGAAAAATCAGAGAAATGAGTCTGCTCAAACCAATAATCATGACAAATTTCCAACCAAACAACCAGATTATACTCTAAAAAGCAATATATTAACTATGTGGGGACAAAGTCAAACAAGAAGAAATTGAGTTTAGTTTGAATAAAGAGAAAAAGCAAGACACAACCAAAATTAAGAAATGATATTAAAAATGAAACAAAAACATTCCTGAGTGTATATTAGAAAATAAGGACACATCACCAACTACAGAATTGATTCAAAACTCAAACCACCCAATCTTTTAGTTGGCCATATTTAATTATAAAATTGTTCAACAAGGTGTTGACACATCCTGAGCTTGAACTCATAAACAAACATGTACTATGTTAAGAGTTCACTTATTTATCTCTAGACACACAAAAACAAAAACAAAAGGAAAATTTAAACTTTAAAAAAATAAAAACTATGACCCAAAATAATGAAAACTGAATCCCATTCTGACCCAGAATATCTTTACTCATAATACTGTAGAAAAAAATTTTAAAAATTAAATTTCTGACTCCAACAAATGTACCTTAACAAAGCTAAAGCAGTATCAAAGTTTCAATTTTTTTTTTTTCATTTTCAAAAGGTTGCCATCAACAAAACAAAGCTCCCGATGAGAAGAAACAAAAAAAAAAAGATACTTGAATGCAAAAAAACAAATCCCAGAAGCAAACAAACATCATTAACAGATCGGTTGGCCAAGGGATGCAGGAATGATTAAAGCTACATAACATGCATGGAAATAATAAACAGATCAAGAATTAGAAAACAGAGATAGAGAATGTCAAATAAGGTAAATTACTCACGATTTTGGTCTGATCTAAGAAGAAAGCAGAAGCGGATTATGGCAATGGAGCTGTGCTGCTGTGCTTTGTGTTTTGTTTATGACTTTGTTGCTTCTGTTAACTATAGTTTAGTTCTTATACAAGTGTTCTGTGCTTGAATATCCTCAGTGTTAACGGCGTTACTTCACGGAGTAATTTGAGATTTGAAAATTTTAGAATCTTACCTTTAATTTGTATTTCCTTTTTCCAAATCAAGGCGGCAGCGGCAAGTGTCATTTTCTTTTATATTCTTTTATTGGGATGTTCATTAATAATGGCAAGAAAAATTAGTAACTGTAATCTTATTTATCTTGATTAATTTTAAATGTATAAGCATGGAGGTATTAAATATTAATTTATTATTATTAAATGATTTAATTATTTATTTTATTTTTAATTTAAAATTAATAAATTATATAATTAATATTTATTTATTAACACATGAAATACCATTCTTTTTTTTTTTCGCCTAGAATAAATAAACAATTAAATATTTAGATACATTGAAAAGTACCAGTATTTTTGTATAAATATTTTATTAAAATAACATAAGAATATAAATTTAAATTTTGTTGATGATATATCAAGATTAAGCTTTCACTTTTTTTTTAATACAATAATTATGAAATCGACTGGTAAATTTGAAAATATAATATTATTTAATGGGGAAATTAATAGTTTAGTCTTAATTTCATTGTGTCCCTTCAAATTATGACTTGAAGATTAGTTGAGATGTGGGATTAATGAATTAAAGAAAGAGAGATGCTCATATCTTAACGAAAAAGCAATTAAAGAGAAAGATGTTCAATTCAAATTATTGCTTTCCTTTGGCCCCATCTTTGATTGATCATGCTTAACCCTTTTGATAAAGCTCTAACACCCTCTAATTAATTAATTAATTAATTAATTCAGTACTCAAATAATAAAATTCTTAATTCAAATTATGCATCTTCACCTAAACACAAAGTTGGGTAACTTGAATTCTTTGTCTGGAGAATCAAAACTTGTCTTGTCTTATCCTTCTCAATGCATGAACCACTTCTACTTCTAACTATTACTCAATGCAAAAGGGTTATTATCATTGATGCTAATAACACTTTAATTTTGTTATTATTGATGGATTGTTTCATAATAATCCAATAAATCATGCCTAATTACTTATTACGTCGGAGTTTTGCGTATTTAATTACATAAATTCCAGGCAAAAACAAGTGGGTTTATTATAGATTAATTAAATAATTAATTAATGCTTAATATTATTTAATGGCTAGAATAATGACAATCTGTTGAAAGAGGACAAGGAAAAGGAAGAGAATGAGAGAAAGGTTCTAGTCAATGACCAAACTAATTTTTTAAATAACTAATTTTTTTTCAATTTTCAATTTTAAAATATATAATTTTAAAGTCTCCTAGTTAAGGCCAATGGGCCAATGGGCTGTGGGCGAGTATAGTTTGTGAGCTGTGAGGCTTCTTTACATTTGTGTTGCAAGATAAAACAGTGATGAGTAGAGTAAAAGTAAGACCGAAAATTCAAAAGGAATGATGGATGATGATATCGGTCCCCGTTTCCTAAGAGTTGTACATGCCAACCTATATGATAAATCTCTCCTACCTCAATTTAGAATTAGAATTAGACCCGCCAAATTAACATTAATTAATTAAACTAATAAGCGTAATTAATATTGTTGTTAATGGAAGTATTACTTTTATTATTATTTATTATTTCGTTCCCACGCATACTCACACGTGTACAGGAATATTTCAATCTCTCCTGCCTATCATTGCTAAAATATTTATGTTTGAGAATTGGATAATATATATTTTATATATATATATATATATATATAGAGAGAGAGAGAGAGAGAGAGAGAGAGAGAGAGAGAGAGAGAGAGAGAGAGAGAGAGAGAGTTTGGGTATTTTCAACTTAGTGTTTAAATAATGTATTAACATATGATTGAATATTATTTTATTTTTAATTTAAAATTACTTAACTATCATTAACTTTGGATGTGAAGAATTTCTAAATTTAATGAAAATCTTCTCATCAATAGATAGAAATTTTTGTTTGATATAGGGGATATGATCCATCTACTCTTTCTCTCTTCATTTTCTGTTTAGAGAAAGCAAATTGAATGATATAAGAAGCAATAGGAGAAGATAAAGGATATATAGACATTTAAAGGGATGTTCATTCTATTCCTTTTTTTTTTTTGAGAAAAAAGTCTCGTTCATTTATTTTTTGTCTATCATTGATTTTTCTTCATTTTTGGGTTTCTCAAAGCCTTGAAATGGATTAAATCATTTTTGCTAATGAAATAAACGTAAAGCTCATTCTGAATGCTTTTTCGATCCGAAAGTTCTCGCGAAGAGAATAATATGCTGCCCTCTATCTTTTTTTGCTTTGCTAATCTTCCTCTCTAGCGCAAGTGGGGTGGCAGTGGGTGTGGGAGAGAGAAACTTAAGAGAAGACGCATTTCTGTTAGGTCCTTTTTTTTTCAATGCAACACGTAATCTATATATCCAATTCAAAAACTTAAAATTAGGTACATATAATTTCATTGTTTTCTAGTTCACTCATTTATCTTCTTCATCATTTACTCTTTATTTGCCATCAAAGTTTTAATCTAAATTAAGCGTGGATCCAATCAAAAGATTATTTGTAAGTCAACTAATTTGATTAATTAGTCAAACATCATTTTTAAGTCAACTGATTTGACTAATTAGTCAAACTGGTAACATTTGTATGATAAAATAAAATTTTAAAATTATAATATATTTTCAAAATATATCAATGACAGTTAGAATGTATTAACCTAATAGTTGAATCGTAATTTAAAACTATTTACATTAGTTTAATCCAAGTCAATCAAATTATAGTAACTAAAACAAGTTTTAACTATTTAATATATCAGATTTGAGATCAATTCTCAATTATATCAATTAGTCTAAGTTTTAAAAGCTCGAATTAATTGCATTTCGAACTTCATTGAAAAATAATCCAACTCAAATAGTAAACGCAAACTAAACTTGATTTTGGTAATGCTTTTAATTTAAATTAGTACTTGGTTTATACATATGTTACATGAAATAATACTTATAGATAATATTAAGTCAAAAATAGAATTTTAATTATAAGTTCAAACACAACTTACAAGTTGTTATCCAAATTCCCTCAATAATAAAACTATGTACATTGAGTTTTAAATATCTAATTGAGTATTTAAATAATTTGTTATTATGTGAGTAATTTATTTTGAATTAAGAGTAAAATAATATTTAATTATATAATGATATTTAATCATACGATAATATATTATTTAAATAATTAATTAAATACTGAAAAATAGGTGTATCGAACAGTGCTCTTTCTCTCCTATGCACCACTGGATTAGTGGGACTGGCAATTTGTTGGGCCACTTAAGAGGCAAATGCTCTTAAAATGGGCCTTAGTTGAACAAAATTCTGTTAATTAGTTATCCAGGCTGTTCCCGCTCAAAAATAACGATTTAATCCAATCGGAAACCTCCACGTTTCCTCCTGGCAATATCACCTCTATATAAATGCGCCTCACCAAAGAAAATCTCAACAACATTTCCCGCTATTTCCCAGCATTCTACAAAGAGAAAGAAACAGAAAGAGAAGAAAAGAGAGAGTTCTTAACAATGGAGTCAAGAACCAAGGTTGTTTCAGAGAATGTTGACCTCAAACAAGAGGAAGCCGAGAACAAAAACAAGAGCAAGAATAACAATGGGAAGAAAGAGGCAGCCGTTACTCCTGTTAATCCTGCTAATGGCGAAGTAATTGGTGCTGCCGTTGCTGCTGTTACTACTGATGACTCTTCAGCTCATATCAAGAAGAAGAAGAACAGGGAGAAGAAGAGCAACACTCGCATTCAAGTCTCCAATACCAAGAAACCCTTCATTTTCTACCTCAATCTTGCCAAGGTGTCTGCATATGTTCTTGTGTTTTTCCTTTAATCAAGAATCTGTGGTTTCCCTGTGTTTCTTCATTAGCTATATGTTTTAACATTATTCCTCTTAATTTTGATCTGCATTTTTCTCTGAATCTTGCTTAGTGCTCCTTGTTACAATTGTATGGCTTTCGTTATTGATGCATAGAGTATTTCCAGCTGCAAATGTGTTCTAACTCTTGATTTGGTTTTTAGGGCATAATCTTTCTGACTAAATTGCTGTGGAAGTTTAGCTTCAAGTACATGGCTCTAGTCTATTATTCACCTAATACTTAATATTACTAAATTAAGTATAAATGACATTACATGTGGAGATTTTATAATTTTCTTGATGGGGTTTTTTTAATCTTATCAATCTGTGTTGCAGAGTTACCTACAGCAGTACAATAAAGTTGAACTCTCAGCCTTAGGCATGGGTATATACTCTTCCTTAATCCTTTTCCTTCGTATTTCTACATATTTCTTTTTCCTTTTCTTGTCAATCGTGTTGTATTCAAACATATGACTGCAAAACTGCTGACATTTTAATAGCTAGTAAAGCTTATAGTTAATCTTTTCCCTTAGGGACAGCTTAGTAGGATATCTTTTTCTGTTTCTCTGTATTAATTCAATCACCGGTGTTATTTATTGCAGCCATTCCTACTGTTATCACAATTGCTGAGATTCTGAAACGAGATGGACTGGTTCATAACAAGGGTAGGAGATCACATCCTCTTAATATTAATTAACTGAAAATTCCTATATAACTGAAACTAATAGATTTACATGTTTTGTTACAACAGAAGTGAAGATATCTACAGTTAACTCCAAGGAGGATCACAGGGGTTCTTTCAGTCGGAGACCTAAGGTTGTACTGCTCACTTTTGCTGCATTTGTTTTTCAATTTTTTCATTTTTCACCACTTACAAGTTCTTATTCTTCATATATCTTACAGAGTCCTCAGATCCAAATTATTCTGGGGAAGGCCGAGAATCTGAACAAGATCACGACTGCTGCTGATGCTGCCACTGAACCTAAGATGGAATCTGATAAGCAAGCCTGACCAAGAAGTTGCACAATAATTCTGTTTCTGCGGTTTACTGTATACATGTTCTTTTTCAGTTTTGGAAGTTTTTAATAGAGACGTATGTGTAGCAATTAGTGTTTGGAGCTGTTATTAGAGGATCTGCTAACATGATGATTTGATTGAGATGGGGAGAATCTGGTAGAGCAGACCTTGTGAAGTCCAACATCTCTTTGTGTTTTCTGTTGTAGTGTTGTCATTTTTGTAGGCAAAGTGTTGTTGAGAAACCAATGAACAGAGCTGTGTTGTTCATGATAGATGTGTAATTTTCGTTTTACTACAGAGAAATAGCTGTTTCCAGTTTCCACCATCTCTCTCCTGAGCTCAGTTGAGTATGCAATTATGCAAATAGCACTTAAAGATGGACAGGCTGATTGTTTTTATTTTCAGTCTTCAGAAAGTATATATCTAACTAATGCAGGAGAAACACAACATTTGAAGACTTTAATATCCTATGGCACAAGTCTTAAGAGAGAAAAGAGACCTATATTTTCTGTAATCCTATTAAAAAATTACAGTATCTAATTAATAAGAAGTCTTGACTGAAGGAGTGAATCTATCCTGAAAAGGCATATATGGATGGAAATATCTATTCACTTGAAAGCTTGTAAATGAGGTTAACTGAATACATACCCTAAATCTATATGTGAAATCGATCTCATTCTAGATGGCTACAAATTTTGACAGTAGGAACTAGACTAATGTCAGCATAAAAAAAGATTAGAGTTAGTCAAACAACTGGAAGGATCTTGAGTGTTTGAATCAAGTAATATAGATTACAAGATAGAAACTCCAGATATATATATTAATATGAGGTAGATGTGATTGCTAAGAGAATGCAAAGTAGTTCAGAAGTGAATTAAGGACTTCATAAGCAGATTTTACTCATGACATGCATAATTGAAGCAGTCCCATCACAACCATGCAGGAATATATATCATATTGTTGAAAGAAGCACAGGACAAAACAACGCAAGATTTGGGAACTCCACAAATACAAAGGTGCATACTTGATGTAAATGTTTTAGAAGATCCATAATCTTTTAATTGATCAATAGAGCTTGTAGGATAAATTTTTAGCTCCTTCCAATTGGACAAATCTCCCAACAAACATGTATTCAGAACTTCTCTAGCCAACATAAGAACCTCAAGCTTTGGAGCCATAAAATTCCAGTTGAATTTCTCAGACTAATTGGAAGGTCTGACCCAATCAATTATGAGAGTACAAAGTTCCTCAGCTGTAACACTCATATGTACAAAATTCATGCCTGTTAGTTCTTATATGTACATTCAGCTTCTTCAAAGAAGCACTCTTAATGCGAAACACAGCCACCCCAAGCACATTTTACAGGGTTAATTCAAGTAGAAATTCACATGTTGAAGAAATCCACTCTTCCAAATCACCAAATTCAATTCTGACTTCAATTGTATTAATAGTAAGACTTCGCAACCTCTTAAAACTTACATTAGCAGGCAAGCCCAAAAGAGTAACTGACAACTTTTTTTTCAAAACCCTCGAGGATTCACGAGCATAGACACTTTCAGAAAAGGTAAAAACTGTTTCTTCCTCCAAAGGGAATATCGTGACTCCTATCTCTTCCATGGTGAAACTAGGTGAAAAAACAGATGATGTTGGAGCACCCCAGCATACAATAGTGTAACTTGATAATCCTCAATACATAATGAATATTTCTTATAAAAACCTAAATATTGCTTTTAAAGAGAAATGAAAAACATGAAGAGAACAGTCATTTTCATCACCATCACATTATACAGAGTCTATTCTACTTAAGCAGCCACTTCAAGGTGATATTATTTGATATATTCATGAAAGGTTCTACAATTTTGTTATTGTTTCACATATGCCAAGTAATTAAACAACTTTATGAGCAACATGTAAACATACTTGATAAAGTTTAAGCTCCAAATTCACGGGCTTAAACAGGACACCAAGTTGAGAATGCAAGAACAAAGGCAAAAACATTCCAACTCCTACTTTATAATCCAGCTATTAACGAGACAATTTTGGTACAAAATTTAGAAAATTGAAGATAAATGATTACTACTTATTTTTTCATTTATTGTTAGGAAAACCCAGAAAAACACATGTAAAAGAAACTTTAAGTCTTCAAAAACAACTTAAAAATTGCAACTTGTATCAAGCAGCGCACATAATCAAATCAAGGTTAATAAGTGTAACTGCATATAGTTCACCTGCGTACCCAGAGTACTGACGGCGCAGGTGTATCCGAGAAAGTTGACAGTTCTCAATCTAATAACCAAAACAAAAAACAAGACACTTAAATAATAGAAAAGAAGTAAGCTCCCTACCTATTCATAATACTATAAACTTATTGGGTACCCATTTCTGGAGATTTAGAGTGTCAACTAATAGGGAAGAAACAAAGGCTGTAGCAAATGAGTCGTACACATGAATAGGGTAGCCAGAGAAAGCATCCATGGTTCTGATTGTAGGGTCTCCATTTTCTTGAGATAAGATTGCAGAGATGGAACAGAAGATCAATGGAAGAAGAAAAAAGAGAGTGATAGAACCTTAAAGACATGATTAAGTGCCACCTCGTTATTGCCCATCTGACACATAAATCGCTAAATCGTTTGATCATTCTTCTTGTCATTTCCCTCTGATTCAGAACATAATGCTATTACTTTACAGCTCCTTCAAAACACTCACAGATTTACACGAGTTTCTTTTTATATGCTCAAGAATACTTCTCTTTTACAGGCTATAGTCTTACGATTCAATTCAGTAGAGCCTTCTTTTTATGTAATTTACCTGCCTAAATAAATTAATATCCAAATTAAAAAATAATATTAAAAATATAATTTTCTTACAACTTACCACGCACACAACTTGGAAAGGCGGGAAGACTGCATATTATAAACATTGTTAACTTTCAGCTTCTCAAAGAAGAAAGTCAACAGAAAAATGGCGACGACAACAAGATATTCATGTCTTAAGCTTGAAATTCCCAACCTCACTGAACCCATCCTAAAGGGCGCATGGTACCAGACCCACTTCAACCTCTCCATCACCGACGGCCTCAACGCTTGGCTCTGGAATGGTAAAATCGAAACTTTTTACCAACATGTCCCAATTAACTTTTCTATGATTCTCCTCATAGAAATTAGTTTTTGTCAGCGACTGAAGAGGAGGTGAGAGATCGAGCGGCGCAGTGGGACCAACCGGTCACCGAATACGTCAATTTGGCCGGGCGGTATCTACGGTTTCAACAGCCTGGCTCGGTTTACGGTTTTAATGATGCTGGTAACGGGTGTAAAAGGGTAAGGTTTTTTTTTTCAATTTTCTTTTTAATTTTTGAATTGAGTTTGTGTGAAATGACAGAGTGATCTTCTGCAGTTGTCATGGACATTTGAGAAAGAAGGGACAAAGCTTGAATGGAGGTGGAAATGTGAACCTGAGCCAGATAGCAAGAATGTTACAGGAGGAATTATGGACTTTCTTATGGATGCTAACATTAGTGGAAGATTCTGTATTATTATCAATTTTTTAGAATTTTTAATTTTCTACAGACAGTACTTCAGGTACCCAGATAAGCACCTATAGAGCACTAGTATATGATCTTGATAGAAGTGATAATTTGGCATCCCCTTAAATCATGATGGAAACAGCCAAAACAGTTTCACTGGATTAGAGATTTAATAAATAATGTGCAATGAATAGCCTTGTTGGTTAGAGCTCTTGCGGTGGACCCAGAGATATACCAAGCTTTTAGGGATAAGGAGGATCTTTTAATTTTGTTTGTGTTTGGAGAAGAAACATTAGAGTGGCTGGCTAGAATCAGAGATCCTGATGTAATCCTTATTTGAATGGGCACTATAAACTTGGAGAAGCTTATAAATCTTTTCTTTTTTATTTTTATATAAACAGTATTTGTGTTTATACGATGAAGTTGTCAGAAAAACTCAATCTTTTGAGAGGCTAAAGTGGAGGCTGAGAAATGTTTGGATCAAAGTGATAGACATAACAAGGAGAAGGTGGAGTTTGAATCAGCTATCTACACAAAGGTGCATGTTTTGACTTGTCCAGCATGGTCCTTTACTGTTACATTATTATTTTTTTTGTTCTTCTACTTTAATCTTGTTGTTCAGCATGGGGAAGACATTTTGGTGTTCAGAATCAGACTTCTTTCTTCATGTTTGACCTTGAAGTTAGTGGGCTAGAAGACTACCTAAGAGGTAGAACCCCAACTCCTCCTTGTAAAAAATGTTCTTTCTATATAAAAAATCAACCCAAAACTCCTTTGCAGCTCAGTTGTAGAAAGAAAAAAGAAGAATCTTGAAATTCCATTTCCACTGAAATCCCAAGTGATTCATAATGATTAACTTCATCGTACAAAACTACCATGGTCCTCTTCTTTTTGTCAGAAAACATCCTGTTCACCCTTGTCAATACGCCTGAAGTGGCCAACAGTGTACATTTTCACGCAATCTTGGCTCTCTATTTTCCAAAAGCAAAGATGTCTTCCATAAGTACTGAATGACCAAATCAATTTTACCTTATCTACATAACCAAGCCCACAGATATATTGATTTCTGATGGCCTTGGAATTCTCTTTTCCTTCCTAGTATGGTGATTTGCTCAACTGCTACGTTTAAATTTCTTTGATGGAATATACTTCTAGAAATTGTGGTGCTATTGCTGTAATGGATCATTGAGGCTAATTTTTCTATCCAAGAAGGTTCCATAATTTTCTAATGTCCATTTAGTCATTGTTGAATCTAATTCATTATGCTTTGTTCTTTAGGCACGCTGATGAAAGCATGGGTGTAGATATGAAGCATCATCCTCATAGTATTAAGGGCTGACTTTGATTCTTTATGTACTTTTACTTCCTTGGTGTCCTGAATTCAAAGAAAGCAAAACTGAGAGGGCTTCGTGACAGCTTTCGAAACGGGATGTTGGGAATTCACCTCAGGAGGAGGAAGAATCCAGAGACAGAACTGAGAGTTTTGATAAAGTGAGTGATGATGAAAAGACTGACGAAGAAGTTGCAAAGAATTTTACAAGCACTTCGAAGGGGGCTCTAGCAAGAAGGGCTCGCGGTTGAAAGATGACTACACGAAAATAGCATCCAACCAGTAAATTGAAGGTGAGTGAAAATCAATCTCCTATCACCTTGGATTTGATATTCAACCCTTGTATCGACAACTTAAACATGCAAATTTACAAATGTAATAGATTTTAATTCAGGTACTATTGTATCATCTTTCCAAGAAATTTATTCTTCTAGAGGAATTTAATGTATTCTTTAGTCCCTTCATGCAGTCATGTCTTGATTGCTAACTGGAATTCAGGCTACACTGTAGTAATTTGCCTTGGAATACTGCCCTATCGATCTGAAAACCAAAAGGGCAGCTGTATTGAATTAATAACTTTTTTAACATGGAAGTCCAGATGTTAAAAAATGAGAAATTGTATTTGATCATGTCGCAGAGAAAGATGTAGCTACTGATTTAATGGGATCTCTGTTACCCCATAGTACAGAATCTACAGAAGAACAACAGGAGACATTTGGAAGTGACTCAATCATTTCGCGGCATCCAGCATCCTCCACGACATGCTGTAGTAGCATTGCAGTGACTACTTCATTTGGCGACAAGTTCCTGTTTCGCATTTTCATCAGAAGTTGCATTGCTTTATCGACATCATTTTCTTGAAGAAAGCCCTGGATGATGGTGTTGAATGTGATAGAGTCTGGTAAACATCCCTTTTCACCCATTTGAACTAGCAGCTTATCAGCCTCCAATAACATCCCTTTCTTGCAGAGGCCATTGATCATTATGTTGTATGTTACAACATCAGGAACCAAGCCTCTCTTTGAGATCTCATCAAACTTCTTTTGTGCTTCATCCAATCTACCTACTCTACACATACCATCAATTAGTATACTGAAAACCTCGATGGTTGGTTCATATCTGGAAGTCTCAAGGGAGTGGAAAACATCCAATGCCTCCTCAATACAGCCATTTTTGCAGAGCCCATTTAGCATGACTGCATATGTAGCTAACACTGGAGATACACCAGCAGTAGCCATCTCATTAAACAGCTTTTGTGCGGTTCTTATTCTCCCTGCCTGGAAAAATCCAGTGATCAGTGTGTTGTAAGTAACTGTAGTAGGCTTCACTCCCCTTCGAAGCATTTCTTGAAAGAGGTGAATTGCTTTATCAATCTTCCAACTCTTGCAATAGCCATCCATCATTATATTGTAGCTGTATACATTGAGCTGAAAACCTCCACCCACCATCGTTGCCAACAATTTTTCAGCATCATCAAGTCGATCAACCAAACATAAACCACCTACTAGTGAGTTATAAGTGAATAAGTTAGGATCTTTCCCTTGCTTAATCATCAAACCGAGAATGTCTGTGGCTTCTCCCACCTTTCCCTCTTTGCATAGACAATCTATCAAAATTGAGTAAGTTACAACATCAGGTGAAATTCCTTCTCCCATCATCTGTTCAAAAACTCTTTTGGTTTCACTCCACATTCCCATTTGACAAAAACCATGAATCAATGAGTTATAAATTACCAAATCTGCAGTAATCCCTTGACCAACCATTTCATCAAAAAATTCAACAGCCTCCTTCAACCGACTGAAATTACACAGCCCATTAATCAATGAACTATAAACAATAACATCAGGGCTAATTCCTCTTCTTGTCATTTCCAATAACACCTTTATCGCCTCATCAACACGTCCATTTTTGCAAAGACCATCAATAATCAAACTATAAGTGATCACATTTGCCTTACAATTCATACTCCTATGCAACTGAAGAGCAAAATTCATCTCACCAATCTTGCAAAGGCCATTAATGAGAAGCCTGTATACGAAAACATCACCTTGAAACCCTGTTTCACTCATTTTATCAAACACCTTAACCGCATCCAAAGCTTTACCTTCTGAACACAGACCCTTAAGCAAAGTCGTAACTGTAATCAAATCAGGCTCAAAACCCCTCTTTAAAATATTACCGAACACACCAAACCCATGTTTTACTTTCCTCATACGACAACAACAATGGATCAAAATGTTTAAAGTATACAAATCAGGCTTAATTTCTCTATAATTTAACTTTCTATACATAGAAAACAGTAAAAGGTAACCCTTGCACTTGGAAACTGAAGTTAATAAATGATTAAATGTATCAATTGAAGGAATAAGCTTAGCTTGGATTAGTTGACGGAAATATTGTTGTGCGTTCTCGAGGTTGACTATACCTGATTTACACTGGCTCTTCACGTGACAATTCAACTTGTTTGCATCCAAAAAAGAGTTAGGTTTTGTGTTTGCGTTATTGGGTTTGGATTTTGGTGAAGAGACTGAAAGTGGGTTTGTAAACAGCGAGGAGAGGGTGAGTGTAGTTTTTCCAGCCACAATTGCATTTTCTGAACCAGTGGCGATCTTCTGTAACATGGTTAACTGAATAAGATGGTTGGCAGTCAAATAACCCAGTCATATGATTTCCCAATTCATCATGCTATATATAATAACACTCAAGTCTTTTCATAAGCCCGCTAATTGAAAGCACCATTTCTGATAGCTTTAGCCAAGAGAGTAGAAGGCAAGTAGAATCTCCTCTCTCTCTACAAACATATGCCAAACAAAACAACAAACGCGTTCCTTTTGCCTTTTGCCCATCAACTTCAACTGGACTTCAACATACCATTAGTATAATGATAAACAAATAAACTATGTTGAGCTTCAGGGCCAAAAGCTGCCAAGAGGGCGGGGCAATTTACAGGTTTCATTTTAACTTTGGATGGGATAAACATTTGTTTATGAACACCATGAGACTTGTGTGGCCTTTGGAAAGCCCAGTTTGAGTTTCTTTCTCAAATCCAACTACTGACACCTCTGGCATCTTTTCATATTCTCGAGTCCAAGAAGCAACGCAACCGAGCCAGGATTTGAACATATGGGAAAGCACTAATCCACCTCTCAGATAGGGAGGGCAACAGGAGGCACAGGAAAGAGATCTCAATCTCTGTTCTTATAATAGATATCTATCTTTATTATTATTATGAGAATAATAATAATTTTTTAGCTATTTTTACAAAAAAAATCCTTTCATCTTGATCCTTATAAAAAAAAAAAATCTTTTTATACGTTTTTTTAAAATATAATATAAATATATTAAATAATAAAATTACTTAAAATTAAAATTAATTTATTATTTTAAATATCACATATTACTCACTTTAATATATACAACAAAAATATAAATAAAATTTTAAAAATATAAATAATATAAAACTATAAAGATATATTAAGACTTTAAATAAATATATTAATATAACGAGACGAGAATATAGCCAAAGTAAGATATAGGCATATGTGTCCCTATCTTTGATCGTAAATATATTTTTTGTTTTAGTCTTCATCTTCATTTCTATCCTCTTTTTTATTTACCTCTCTATTCCTATCCTCATTTTTATTGGAAAATATTCTCTTTATTAGGGTTAAAGACCCTAAATTCGGAACAAAATCATCATCTCTACCCTCAAAATATCTTATTTTGTGATCGTTTAAAGTTATTTTCATTTTTTGAGCGATCCAACACTAACCCATACCTCAAATGTTTTAAAATTTTGATAATTATATAACAATAAAATTATGTATATTTATTTTAAATTAAAAATAAAATATTATTTAATCATACAATATATATATATTCAAAGTTAATACACCTAGTATTACACTTATATCTAATATTTATTTACCTGATTAATTACGGATAGTAATTATGAACAGGAGAAAAAACTTTTAATAATAACACTATTGTTATTTTTATTACATGTTATTTCCACATAATATAAATAAAAATTTCAATTTTTATCTACAACAATTTCGATACTGAAGTTTTGAAATCAAAATTTTGTTAAATCAGATTAGGTCAATGTAGTCTCTTATCCAAATGGAAATCCCTCACAGAAAGTCTCTTATTGATAAAGATATCGAGGGATGAAGGCGCCCTGATTTCGTTTGACATTCTACTTGTCAACAAATCAAAACCCTGATTATGATTTTAGGTATTAGAATGATATAACACAGCCTAGTGATTAAAATATTGTTTTTTTTCGATTTTCTGATTTTTATTTTAAATTCCATAATCATCATGTATGATTCAGCCTAAATGGAAAAAATAAAAACGAAAGATACAGTTGCTTACAGGAAAAAGCGTAAGTAGAGAATGGCAGAATCGAAGATCCAATTTATCTCTTCGGACAGAGAAACACGGTAAAAAGAGGAGATGAAATTGCATTCAATCAATACACAGATTCAGACTCATCTCATGACCGTGATTTCTCTGTCCAAAAAAATATAATGGATCTCACTTTCACTTCTGATTTTCTCATCCAACACAGTTCTCCATACGATAAGAACGAGGGAGAAGCAAAGACAAAATAAAAAAAGATCGAGATGAAGGGCAGAGAGAAGAAGAAACTAAACTAGGGCTTAAGCGGCTTGTTTTTGGAAGAAATAGCGTTAGTTATTTATAGGCATGTCGCCGATACACGTGTACGTTGCCCTTAGAAAACCCTAGCTATGCCTATCCTTTTAGGTGACACCTACCAACCTCACTGCAATCTTTTTCACCCCTGAGGTTGTCTAAAATACAATTTTCCCCCTGGGGTTATGTTAGACTTGGAATGACTAATTTACCCTGCCCAATTTTCCCTCTCTGTTTTATTATAAAAAAATTCTTTTAAATTAATATTAAATCTTAAATATAATTTTTTAAAATATTTTTATTAAAAAACATATTATTTTTTGATAAGCCAAAAAAGTATTTTTCATCTAAGTTTTAGTCTAATCTAAAAAATATAGTTACAATAGTTTAAAAACCCAAACATTTACTTATGAATTAATCTTTGTTAGAGATAAATGTAAAATCGTTATTTTACCACTAAACTCTAAAATTTTAGAAATTTATATCATTTTCCCTCTTGATTTAGAAAATTAACAATTTCTCCTTAAAATTAAGTTTTAAAAAGTGTCATTTCTCCCTTAAGATTTTAAATTTCTCCGGTGATCGATGGTCACTCTGTTCCTCCCGATGATGGCTCTCCTTCTAGCATCTTCTCTTCGTCTGAAACTCTCTTCCTTCAATCGATGTTGTCTGGACAATGACAACTTGTTCAAACCAAGGGTGGTTCATCTACTAGATGATAATGATGAAACCCTTGGTTTAGACACGTGGTTGTTGTCCAAACGACAATGAACGCATTGAGGGTTTTAGATGGAGAGAAGATATCGAAGAGAAAGCCATTGTTAAGAGAGAGAGAGAATAGTCGTTGTTTGTTGAATAATCGTCTTAAAAATTTGAAACTTTAGGGGAGAAATGTACTTTTTAAAACTTAATTATGAAAAAAAGTTACTAATTTTTCAAATTAAAGAGGGAAAATAATATAAATTTTTAAGGTTTTAAAATTTAGTAATAAAATAATAATTTTGTTCTCATTTTTAACATAAAATTCTAATAAAAATTAATTTATGAATAAATAAGTTTTTGAACGGCTATGAACATCCTTTTAAAATTGGAGTAAAACTCGGATTGAAAATACTCTTTTGGCCTTTCCGATATCTAAGTGTAGTCCTGGCTACGGTTCGAAAAAATAAGGACCCTGAACTGAAACCGTAATAGGATAGTTTGTAACCGGTTCGGAAGAATTGATGGTTTCGGTTCAGAGCTGACAGTTTCGGTTCTGAGCAGACGATTTCGGTTTGGAGTCGACAATTTCGGTTTGGAGTCGACGGTTTCAGTTCGGAGCTGACGATTTTGGTTCGAAGTTGACGAGTTCAGTTCGAAACTAACATTAAACCGTCAATTCTAATACATGATCTTGATTTAATTTTTAAATTATTAATTACAATAATTAAAAATTAAAATAAAGGTTTGGACTTAATTTTTCAATTAAGCTTCCTACGTATCTTCTTGGGGTTTAGAAGAATCAAAGCCTACGTAGTTCTCTTACTTTTACATATCTAATAGCTGGCAGTACCCCCTTACGTTATCATTCACCTCCACTATCTTGATTGTTATTTCCTGTCATCGAACTATCCGTAGTTAGATCAAGCGATTCTTCATTGAAGTCCACTTTTATTTCTTGTTGGCGTAATTCGGCTCTTGTCCAATCGTCCACGCATACTTGGGCTTCAATAGATTCGGGAGCCGAACTTGATCGCCTCTCATCCAATATATTACTCCCTTAACTAAAAGCTTGTTCTATTGCGACAGTTGATACTGGTGCTGTCAAAACTTGTTTAACAATAGCTGCTAATATTGGAAAAGTTGATGCATGTCGACTCCACCATTCTAGAACTGGAAAGTCTTTGTCTATATTATTGTCACTAAACTCAAAAACAGTAGTTAAATAAATATCAAGCTTCGAGGTGGAGTCTAATGTTTCTCTTGGTCTTTTGCACCTTTGCATCATAATACGATCACTATAACTCATATTTTAGGTTGATGATGGGGCAATAGGTAGTAGAGAGGAAGAAGAACCACCTTGGTTACTATAAATTAATGAATATTCAGCATAAATTTCTTTAATTAAATTCATAATGTTAGTTATAGTTACTGGAATATTAACTTCATCCTCTTAATTTAATTGCAAACATTAATAATATATTGTCAAATAATCTGTGACACCATCTAATTTAAATATAAAATCAAAAAAACATGCAACAAGAAAAAGTTCTGGAATTATTTTATAGTAAGTTAACCATTTTGTTTTCATTAAAAAAATAACTTCTTGTAGAATAATATCTTATTCGGCTTCTTGTAAAGTCCTAATAATATTAATAACTTCATTTAAAAACAAATTAGAAGTGGGATAATAAACCCCACTTAAAGTATAAGTTGCATTATTAAAATTTCTTAATACATTTAAAATTGTTTTACAAATATCCCAATGTTAGGGATATAATGTAACTTGTGGCACATGTTGTGAAATAAATGAACATAATAAATTCCTATAATCAAAAGACTCGTTGAGTAATTCATATGTTGAATTCCAATGAGTCGGCACGTCTTTAGGAAATTTTTTGGGCTTTTATTATGTTGTTTACAAAATTTACCCAATTCTTTTATAGTTTGGGGATGTGTCTATAAAAATGAAATTGTTGTTTTTATTTGACTAATATAATTATTAAGACAATGTAAACTATCTTATACACATAAATTTAATACATGACATGCACATCTAATATGAAAAAATCTACCACCTAAATTAGGTTTGCAAATATTAATTAAATCATTTATTGAGGCAGTATTTGAACGTGCATTATCAAATAAAATTGAAAAAATTTTATAAAGTAATTTATATTCTTTTAATATTCCTTTAATTATTCTATAAATATTATCGGCTATATCTCGGTCATCAAATACCCTAAATGCTAAATTTTTTTTTTTGTAATAGAAAATTGTCATCTATTCAATGACAAGTTATACTCATATAAGAGTAAACTTGTCAATGGTCACTCCAAATATCACTTCATATAGATACACGTTCATCAAAATTTGTAAAAAATTGAATTAATTCTCTTTTTTGTTTTTTATATAAACTAAATAATGTTCTTTTTAATGTGTTTTTTGGAATAGTTTTATGTGCATGATTTAATGCAGTTTTATAATAATTATTAAAACCTAAATTTTTAGTAAAACTAAATGCTAAATGATTTATTGTTACCATTTTTGTAAATTCTTTTTTACTTTTATTATCACTATACATAAATAAAGATTTGTGTATAGAACCATACCCGGTTATTTGTGTTTGACCTTGGCTTTGCCCCATTTTTTCTGGATGCTTTGACTCCAAGTGCCTTTTGAACGTCCTGTATCTACCTCCTTGTTTGAATTTATAAATTTGTCTACAATAATTGCAAGCAACATTGAAATTACCATATTCCTTTTATATTTTCTTGAAATGAATCTTGAAAATATCGGATGTAGGAATTTTTTGAAAATGTTGTTCCATCTCCATTTGTTGTTGATGTTGTTGTTGTTGTTGTTGTTGTTCTACCTCTACATATTAGCGTTCACTTTTTTGTGTTGAAAAATCATCTATAAATTGATTTTCATTCACATTTGATATATGTGAAAATTGACCAAATTTTCTATTACCAAAAGAATTTCTATTACTTGCCATTTTTTGATAATAAATAAAATTAATTATATAAATAAATTATATGATTAATTATGAAAGATAATAAAAAAATAATAAATAAAATTAATTATAGAAATAAATTCTATAATTAATTATGAATTGTATAATAAAAATAAAAATTGGAATTAATAAAAAATTAAGAAAGAATTTAATTAAATTTAAGAGAATTTGATTGAATTAAAAGATTAAGAGAACATTAAGAATTGAAAGAATGAGAATGAGATTTTGAAAGATTGAGTGAGAGAGTGGAGATATTGAAATTTGAAAGATTGAAATTTGGATGGGTATATATATAGGATAAATTTTTTTTTAAAAAATATTAAAAAATATAAGGTGAAATGCGATTTTGAAAATTGCAGGGGACCAACGGTTCCTTGCAAAAGTTCTAAAAATCGCAGGGTCCCCTGCAATTTTTTTTTCAAATGTGCCATGCACTTACTACAGTGGAACCTGCGCAGGGAACAGTTGGTTCTTTAATAAATTTTAAAAAATTCAAAAAATTCAAAAAAAATTTAAAATTTCTGGTTCAGCACAGTAAAATCGTTGGTTTACATGTCGGTTTATAACCCGGGGTGAACTGACGGTTTCACGGTTCAAAATTAGATAAATCGAAACCAAACCGCTAAATTCCGATTTCAGTTTCGGTTCAATTCGGTTCTCGTTCCGGTTTAGGATAGGCCAGTTTAGGTTCGATTCACGGGCCAAACCGGCCCGTGAACAGGTCTATCTAAGTGGCATAAAATAGAAATTAACACGACGGCCACAGCTTATCATAAGAAAATTGCATTCGGAATCTTGAAGCAGAATATTGTAGCTTAATATATCCAAACTTATTTTCAGATTTTTCTTCTTTTTCATATTCTCAACACTGACATGATTCGACCGTCCCAATCTTATGAAATGACTTGAATGGATCTAATTCCTTGTCTTGTTTTTTTCATTTCTACGCCATTCATAAGTTAGTAATTTTCATTTGAAGTTCTTTCGGTAAGATTACAAAATATACAATATTATAGAATTAAAATCTCTTACACCTCAAGACTCATATCTTCAGTTAAAAAAGATCAGAACATTAATCCTAACTCCAACCAATTTCATCTAGACTGGCACCATCTCATGTGACTTAACTACAATCACACGAATGGTATCATATTAGAATCATACACGAATGGTACAATTACAGTTAAAATCTCCCCATTTTGGTTCAATTCAGCTGGAATCACACCGACATAGTACGATTCTAATTGTAATGGCAACATCTTGGTGTAATCCAACAGGAATCTCACTAAAATGTTACTATTCATTTGGAATCACACAAAGTATGATTCCGACCCAATTGCACAATTTCGACTCTCAAATGTGATTTGGCTGGAATTAGATCATATGGAAACTATATAAACAAAAGATGGCCAAGAGAACTGCAGAAATCCTTAATGCTTTTAGACAGATCTCAATGCTTAGCCAAGTTGCTTTGTCCAGTCAAATGGTTCCCAGTCTCGAGCAAACTCTGCAACTGCCTGCTTTTGTGCCTCCACAGACTCATGCTTCCTCCTGCGATACATGTCCTCCTCTGGCAGTTGTAGCATGCCTCTTATGACATTAAGGCCTAGATTGCTTTTAAACTGTTTTTCATCATCAATTACATGGACGAAGCCCTTATTCAGACCAAATTCAACATGGAAATATGGAAAATCCTTTGGAATGGAACCTCGCAAGCCCTTCACACTTGTGTCAATAAGCTTTTTTGCATTGTGTTGGCTCCACTCATCTTCGGCTTCATCAATTGCCTGGAGAAAACTTCTTTCAGATTTTCGCATACTATATACAAAAGAAGAGCAATTCATGCAGAAAAACAGAGCATGTGGCCAGATACATTTGGTAGAAAACATAACAATACTAGGAAATTTATATATGTTGGGACAAGCAAGCAGAACATGAAACACACACACACACATATATATATATAGAGAGAGAGAGAGAGAACTCAGAAACATAACCTTTTTGAAGTAGAGAGGGGCTTGCTTTGCAATCTTTTCAGGCACAGGAATGCATTCAACCAGACAATGCCGACGCTGCTGTGCCAAACCCATCACTGTCTCAAGAAACACTACTTCTTTCTCTTGCTTTGCAAACATCATAATAAGGCATTTCTTGAAATTTCGAATTTCATCCCACACATTATTGTCAACAGTTCTTGTGGATGACTCATGCTGCAGAGTGAAAATCACCATTACAAAAAAAGCTCAATATAAAATCAACCGATAAGATAGAAAAGGAACAACTTTTTACCCCCCAAAGAAATAAAATAAAATAAAATAAATTAGAATCAGCCTCTTATTTTCCTTCTTGAAGCATCCAAACAACTACGTATTTTATATTGAGTGAGGAACCCAAAACCCCACATTTGGTAGACCAAGGTGAACTCAGATATAAGAGACCATCCATAAAAAACAAAATCAGTTCAACCAAGGTGTTTTTATATCCAGCAGATATTATTTCAAGAACATTTTAGAATACAGATTTCGCAAAACCATGAATATAAGTTTCATTAGAACTCAAGACATAAGCATCCATAAAAAACCCCACATTTATTTTGTTTGGGATTTGGCCAAAATAAACAAGCCTATTGGTTTGTCTTCAGACTACGTACAAATATAAAAGAAGATGATGTGATCAACAAAAAGTCTTCTAATTTCCATTCTTCCATTTAATTCTGTCTACATTCATCTGATTTCCACCTTCTCTCTCATTTCTGCATTCCATCAATTTCTATCTCCAAATCTTCTCTAATCTACTCCCTTTCCTCATTATCCTAAATCAACAGTTCATGCTACATTCACTTTTTCATCATTTGACGACTGTTCAGGATAAAATAACTACATATTTTATTGACAGAAGCAGGAAGCATAATCGGTTTCATATCAAGAAGTAACAGCAAACCCAAGAAATATGTATTTTTGCTTTCAAGTGCCAAGAAATCAGATAGAATGGCTCAATTTTAATAAATGAAAATTTCTCCAAGAAAGAGTTCATGTTCAAACACAAAAGCTACCCAAAAGCAAACCCATTTAGGTGGAATGACCAACTAGACTGATTACCTGCATTGGTAAGATGCAGCAATGACCAGGCACAACAGGCTGCCACTGTGGCAACATCAAGTAAGTGAAATTTGCTAATGCCACAACAAGATGTCTCGGCCGGTTTGGATTCTCAAAGCAAAAGACACAACGCTCTTGCTGAGTCAAGATACGCTTCACCATAGCCCTTTCAGAGCCCTTATTATCACTTCCTCCCTTCTTTTTCCGCGACTTCCTGCTTGGACCATCCTCAAAATCATATTCATCATCAGCCCGACCAGATATGCTAGACTGTTTACTCCGCATAATCTTTTGCGCTAAATGCATATCAGCATCATCATCCTTCTTTCGGATAGATATATTGTGAATGACATATCTACATATGAAAAATTAAAAAAAAAAAAATTAATATAGAAATAAACATTAAAGAAAAGATATATTAATGTAGCAGCAACTCCAACAACTGAATTCTTTGCATAAGGAAAGAGAAATTGAACTGCTACAGTGGGCTGGCCTTGCATGTAATGAATAAAGGAAACTTTTTTTTGGGAAAGAAGAAATTGAGAATAGTTTATGCATAGATAAACTGAAGATTCGGCTTGTCTTTCCTAATACAAAATTACCAAATTCCGAAGACTTGTAATCTTAAAATAACAGACACAATTACTTAAGGAATCTACAACTTTGGCCAATTGAATGGAAGGGGGAAGTTTACCCGCTTGAGTTTCCTTGTGGTTCAGTTGAATTATCCCCTGCACCCTGATTCCTTTTCATGTTGTCAGCTTCTTGCTAAAACAAACCAACAAAATGAAACAGCTACAGTTAACCGCCAAAGCAAAAAATTAAAACTTTAAAATCTCTAGCTCAGCAAATACAGAAATCTGCTTCACATATAAATACTTTTTCACGCGTACTCTATGGAGGCAACCTAATTGATATTCAATGATTGGATTTACTAGACAAAACAGAACATGTAATGCAGACTTATATAAGGCCACATTACACCATTACTGCATTATTTCACTTTTAAAGTAGCATAAAGAACTTTTTTAGTACATAAATGACAATAGATTTTGTTAGGAACAAGTCAAGTCAGGTGGTATTGACAGAAAAAGCACGAGGAAGGCACATGTGCCAGCTGGTCCATACAGGTTCTGCAGCTACCATTTCTACCATAAATTAGTTCATGACCGCACTCGCAAATACAGTAATACCAGCATGAACTGCATAAATGATGCAGAAATCAAAATCCACTACTGAACTCCTCGAAAGACCAACCCAAAAAGAAAACAATAAAAATGGTGATATTCAAGAAAGAAAAGATCCAGGATATCTTCTTTTGCAAACTCAATTCCAGAGTAGGTAGGAATATATATCCATAAACAAATATAAAAATTATGACAGACATTTCAATCTTTTCATCAAAATAACACAGAATGGGGAGAAGTCTTGCTTTTACTTCTGAGAATGCACACTCAGAAATATTACAAACAATGTTTTCAGGTCTTTTAAATTAGAAATGAAACTAAAGGAAAAGGCTATTACGGAAACATATACAAAGCAATCACTTGATGAAGGAGACAGATGAGGGATTAACCAAATTACCAAATCAGCCAAGAGTTTATAAATGCTTTTTTACCTCAATTTGCATCATATTTGTGAAAGATGGAAACGGATGGGGATGATTTTCAGAATGCAGATAAGTAAGAATGACCAGAATGGACTATGTAATAGTGGATTTTAATTTGTTTCTTAAATTTAAAGAACATCACAAGAAACTCTAACTAGCTTACTTGACCAACAAATGATTTGGAAACTCAGTGGTACTTGGCATTTAGCTTTTTATTAGTAACTGCTAGGGAAAATTACAATTAGCTGGACTTTTTACACAACCTAGAATTAGAAAATCTCCTTTGTAAATTTAACATTTTTTAACCAAAAAATTAAAGAGAAGCCAGAAATTGTTGTCATACCAAAAGTTTATCAGCTTCTTCATGTTTTCCTTTCAGACGCAGCTGCATAGCCTTAGCTGCCAACTTGTTGGCACTCAGTCCCTTGTCAACAATTGCAGGATTTTCAGTTTGTATGTTTGTACGTGATAACACTGCTTCTGACTCTACATTGCCCTTGACATTTGGATCTGAACCACCTGCCTCTTTACTCTCCATGCGGTTAGATTCGTGCATGAAGCTTCCATCATTTGTAAACTTATTTAAGCCAGACACTGCAGCAGAAATAAGGTCAGAGTCCTGGGTAGACATGTTTTGACTTCTACGCTTTCCCCAGGATAAGGAATCACGAACTTTGGGGGCTCTCATTTCAGGATGCCTAAGAGATACATCCCGCAAGTAATCTCGATCAGATTTCTAGGGATCACAATCATAAAAGTATTATTATATGTCAGAAAAAATTTGGGTTTTCAAATATAAAAATTCGAAAGCATTTAGTCCACATTTCACAATAACTGGAAAAAGAAAAGTTATGACTATTGCTGCTACCTTGTTGATATCTCTTTCAATTTGATTATCTGCAGGAGTTTGGTGCTCCTCATTTAGCCCTTTTTTCCTATTTTTAATGGCATGCAGATGAGCACGGGATGGAGCTGCCATATGAGATGCTGCAGATACAGCTAGTTGACCAAGTGAGCCCCAGCGCTCTTCAGCAACCTGAAAATTTTTAATGCATAGAAATCAAATTTTTAGAGGTCATGCTTGTTGCTTGATATAATCTGAAAGCCAAGATAGCATACCTCCTCAAGTCTTCGTCCTTCTCGGGCTGCTTGCTCTTGTGCACGCTTCAAGGCTTTAAGTCGCCAGCTTGCACCTCCATCCCCAACAAGTGAAGAAGCCAAAAGTTGGTCCCCACCGGATTTTTTCTCATCTCCATTTTCTGGATAGCCACTTCCATTATCCTTTAGGTAAGGGTTCAACTCCCTGGGATTCACTTTTGGTATCTGGTAGACAAAGCAGCTAATGTTAGAAAATCCTGAATGCTTAATGTAAGCTAAAAGAACATACATTTTCCAAACAAACAGAGCTGCATGTATATGAAACCATGTATACTCTCACCTAACAAAACTAAGGTTCAGTGGCAACTAGCAAAGCGTACATGTCCAAAACAAAAAAGAAATATGAACCTTGAGAACACATTATATTCCAAATTCATACAAGTAAAACAAGAATTCAGAACCAAACACGAAGAAGAAACAAAATGTTGACATGCAATATGATAAGTAGACAGCAGCCCAAAACTTAAAAAGATAAAAGCAAATGATCTTTTATCAACGAATGTTCATAAATAAAGAGTGCAATCAAAATTGAGGGGATTTTATGTCTTTTAGAAGATTCTTACTTGGCATTTACTAGCAATGGGTAATATGTTTATAGAAACTATCTATCATGTGTGAAACAGGGATATTGATTCAAATCTATTCAATAAGTGAAAAAAGAATTGCAAATGTGCCCAAGACAACCAGACTACAGAAGCAAATAGTTTGCAGAAGGGATTCATGAAGCTCAATTAGGTACAGAAGATTGAGGTTTCTGCATATCTAGCAAATATCACTTTGACTTATAATATATATGGGCCACATTTCAATTTCTAGCCCTTACCTTAACAAGAATACTGGGCAATTAATATAACTACACAATGTTTGACCGCAAAGAAAGAAGGGTAAAAAAAAGAAATTACAAGCAGGCTAAGTTTATAAAATGACATACCTCCTGGTCATGCGGTTCCTCTGGTTGGCTGTTGACAGTCACCACAGGCCTTTTATCTGTCCTTTCTGCAGGCCTTAACATCCACTCTAACCCCATTTCCTTCCTAACAATTTCCTGCTCCTTTATTGAAGATCCTCCACCAAAATCTATGCAGCAAAGCACAAGCACGGTAGAAGAGTCAAATGAACATAACAAACTGGGAAACTATAAAACATTAAACCAAATATCACCAGAAAACACATACCAGACAAGTTATCATCTGTCAAGTTCTCTTGACTCTGTCTTGCCCTACTCTTTTTCTTTTCATCTTTCCTACTTCCTTTTTGGCGCTCATCTTCAGAATCAGATAAAGAATATTCATCAGATGAATAATATTTCCTTTTAGATTTCTTCTTTGACCTACTTCGCTTCTCATCCACAGAACCATCATCATTACTTCTCTTACTCCTCCTTTTCCTACTCCTATCTTTCTTTTCATCTTGCTCAGAGCTGCTGTCATTTTCACTTGATGAATACTCATCAGATGAGTACCATTTCTTGCCTTTTCTTGAACCATTCGTTATTCTCTCAAGATCATCATCTGAACTACCATAACTAGAGCTCTTCTTTTTTCTCCTGTGCTTTTCCTTTCCACTATGAGATTTCGACCTCTTTGCATTGGAGTTTCCATCTTCTGCCTAACATGAGGTAGTCAAATTAACAAATTGATAAATTAAATAAAAATAAAATGATAACATTCTTTAAATCAATATAATTTCTAAAAGAAATACAAAATGAAACAAACTAAAAGTCATAAACTTTACTATATCAACTTGATCTCGAGGTATAAACTTTACTCCAGAAAGCATCTTCTATCCTCTCAGATCCACCCTGAATTTAATTCCAAAAGAAAGAACTATAAATTCAATATGTGGAATAAAATGCAAGAAAAAGTCCAGTAAAATTATGCAAACAATTCTAAAACTGATGAGTAACTCAACCAGAAAAGTGATAATAAAATAAAATAAACTGCATAATAAAATAAAATAAACTGCAAAATCAACAAGTAAAATTCAAACACAAAAAAACCACAAAAACAGAGCAACTTCAATGACTATCCAAACAGTAGTGCTTATGTTCGATTATTAAGTTTGCACCAAAAGGTTCAATTGCTCACTTTGCCGCATTCATTCACTCAAGCTTCACAATTATTTTTTACTCAACTAAAAGTTCTCTGACTCAAGGTAGGAATCAAATAGAAAAGAGTACCGAAAATTCAAAACTTTCGCATGAGAAGCCAAATCAACATAACATGTACATATGCTCAGGTAAAAAATGCCCAATTGTATTGATCCTAAAACTCTTTCTTTTTTCAACTTGGACTCAATTATTCTTCTGATTGGTATAAATAAATAAACAAAGAATTTTAAGATGATGAGCGGTATAGATTCATTACCCAGCATCATCACAATTATACCGTCAACAGCATTCATTAGGACAGATTTTATAAAAACATATCAAAACTGATAAGATAATACCTGGTAGAACAAACTGGGGGCGGCGACAGGTAATCGATGTCGTCGAGGGACGAAGGGGCTTCGAAGATTCTGGCTCGAAATGCTGAGACTTTCCTATTACTACGATTTAGTTAAGAAGTTATAGAAGTCAAACCCTAGACCATGAGATTAAGTCAGAGACGAGAGAGAGCAAATGAAAGAGAAGAAGAATCTGGAAGAAAAAGAAAAATGTTTTATTAGAAAATGAATAGCATAAGTGCAATCCAAATATTTCCACGGGTTTTTATAGTCAAGGGGCAACTTTGCCCCTTGGCCATTTACAAATTTTCATCAAGGCACAGGCACATTCCAGAAATAACATTTTCACCCTTACATGGTGACTTCCTCCCCTAAACTCATCCGTCTCTACTTTCCAATAGTACTTCAACATCCTCCTGTAAACTTGACTTTCTTCAGACTTCGTTCTTTAGCGGCAGGTAGTCAAACGGATGGCACGGATGGCATCTTTCAGTTTGGATAGTAATAGTTAATTTCCTCTCTTTTTTTTTATTTTTTTAAATCATTTTTTTCTCCTTTTTTTTAATTTTTTTTCTTTTCTTTCTTCTCTCTTTTTTTTTTTAATCATTTTTTTCATTTGTTTTCTTTTCTTTCTTTTCCCTTTTTTTTTTTTAAGATTGAAGAATTAGAGAGATATACCTGACTTATGGCTTGAGATGACACTTCTGATTTACTTATTGCATCCTAGAATTTTAAGAAACAACACAACAAAATGGTTAAAACAAGCAAATCATACATAAAGATGGTAACCTCCAGTAGTTTTTTATTTTTGAATGACAACATTTCTGCCTCAAAGTCTTCACCTGTACTTGAAAGGTTGCACTAGTAACAAGGCATTTAACAACAAAAAAAAATAGGTAAGATCACATATTAGTATTAGGCAACAGCCGAAAATCTAGTCATTGCAGTAGCATTGGATACTAGTGTTATCTCACTATGGAATCTCCTGATTCCAAACTATTCATCAAGGTTTTCAAAACCGGACCAGAATAAAAACTGTTTTAAGTACTGGTTTCGGTCGGACTGGTTGAACCGATTGGTTGAACCATTTGAACCAGTCGAATTACAATTTAGTCATAAATGAGAAGTCGGTTGAACGACTGCGGCTCTGTTGAACGACTTACCAAAAAGAGGGAAAGGCGGTTTGTCTTAGGTGGGAATAATAAGAAAACCAGTGTAGCAGCCCACTGGAAAATAAGAGAATGGTTCAAGAAACGCTCTTTGGAATGGATGCAAAGGACTTTTTAAGTTCATCTCTGTAAGGAGAAGCAGCTTTCACATTGTCGGTTGAACCGTTTTAAGACTTTGTTTTAGTTTCTTTTACAAGATTAGGAATAACTGGTTTCTGTGGCCTGGATTACACTTCAAACTTCTGTTGTTAACTCAGTAATTGATAAAATAAATGAGAAGTCGCTGGTCACAGCAGCAACGGAAATCGCTGTCGTCAGCCAACGTCTAAGCCTAGGAAGTCACCGTGAAGTGAAATTGCTGCCTTGTAAGCCTGCAAACCGACACCCCTCGATGACAGTGTCGTCGTCGGCAGCCATATTTAAACCGTCGTTGGCAAGGAACAAGAAATTCGTTAGAGGAAGTCGTCGGCTACAGCAACTAAGGACTGTGTCTGCGTGCACTGCAAGGAAGAGGAAAAAAGAAAAACAGTGTTTTATGCAGAAAGTTTTATATGCAGCTTTGAACCGGTTCCTGCATGGACCGGGTTGGACCGCGGTTCGGGAGAGAACCGGTGGTTCAACCGCGGTCCAATCCGATTTATATTCTAAAACGGTTTTGCCTTCAACTGAACCCGGCTACAGTACTGGTTCACGGACCAACCGGTTCGACCGTCCGGTCCGATCCGATTTTTAAAACCTTGCTATTCATCACATTCAGTGAGAAAGCAAACACCAAAGTTTAGACAAGCAGGATGCTTGAGACATAATAGAGAAAAGAGAAACCAAACAAGATGCCTGAGAGAAAATAATCACATTTAAACTAAATCAAACACCAAAATTCATTTTGAGACAAGCACCAAATACCAATTTTATACTCAAATAGTATTATTTAAAGACAAACAACTATGACTAATTTCATAGTCTCAAGTATAACCAAATTCATTCAGATACCACCCTTAGACTCAAAAGTACAGACGAACTATTAAATGCAAGATACACACATGCAGAGATAATAAGGTAACAGATGTAGCAACATCATAAAAAAAACCTCATTGCTAGAGACACAACCTGCAGATAACCACATATTCAGATATAGATTATTGGAGACATACACACACAAACAAAATAGAAATTTTACTAACTGCCATAAATTCAGCCAACAAACAATTATCCAGTTTGAACAACACAACACACATTTAAGTCAGATCGAAGTCTTTCAAATTTATGGGCAGGTAGAGCCTTTGTTAAGATGTCAGCTTTTTGATACTCAATTGGGACATATTATATGATACTATGTTGGAAATATAAATTTGACTTATAAGTGTAAAAATTAAAACTCATATTACACAAAACCAATTGGCTTGTGTTAGGTTTAATCCACAACATTTATTTATCACTCTCTTATGTTCTGTTTCATTAGATGTGAGACTTTTTTCCTCATTTTTATTTGAGTCTCTAACACCCCCGTTTAAGTGTAAGTACCTAGGCTATTAGACCTGCCGTTTGACTCAGTCGGTTTGTGGGTGGGTGTATTATCACTTGTATCCAGGATCATTTAAGCTGTTAAACTCACCGTTTGACTTGTGCTCTGATCCCATGCTGAGACTTTCCTATTACTATGATTTAGCTAAGAAGTTATAGAAGCCAAACCCTAGACCATGAGATTAAGTCAGAGACGAGGGAGCGCAAATGAAAGAGAAGAAGAATCTGGAAGAATAAGAAAAATGTTTTATTAGAAAATGAATAGCATAAGTGCAATCCAAATATTTGCACGGGTTTTTACGCAAGGGGCACAATTACCTGTGCCCCTTGGCCATTTACAAAAGACAGCAAAGCATAGAAATATTACAAAAGCACATCAAGGCACAGGCACATTCCAGAAATAACATTTTCACCCTTACATGGTAACACGAAAGGATTCTGCTCTGTTAATTTCACTCGACGGTTATAAGATTAGGGTTTTTTTTTTAAATTAAAAATTAAAATGGCGGTCCGATTTCCGAAATCTGAATCTCACTGTCCGAACCGGGTTTGAGAATGATTTTACAAATTATAAGTCTAAGATAAGAAATTTTTTTATAACTGAATGAAACGAATAGGTTCACTCCCAGATTTTCTTATTTAAAGAATCAAATTTTTATGTTTAATCAAACTATCAATATTTTTATTGAAATTATGAATAAATATAATTAAAATTATTTATTTTATTTTATTTTAAAAATAAAATGATTAAGTTAGTTTAAAAGAAAATATTAAAAATTTGATCTATAAATTAAAAATATTTAAAATTTTGTATTTTTTAATAAGAAATTTTGATAAAAAAGAAAACAAAGTTCCTTCCTTCAATAAAATAAAAGGTGATCGTTTCATGCCTAGAGAGTCATCCTTTTCACTTTTCAAAATTCTTATTGAAATTAAACCCAAACTTGGATGAAATAATCATTTTAAATTTGAAAATTTTATTTTTTCACTTAGTTTGAAGATAAATTACTAATTTATCTTTTTAATAAAATAAAAAAAATACCTTTAAAACATAATACAATATCAATTATCAATCAATCTTTTTTATTAAAATTACTAAGAATCCTTTAAATTATTTTTAAATATTAATCATAATTGATTAATTAATTAATTTTTTCTTTCTTTTTTCTCCTCCTCAACCCCTTCTCTCCTCTCATCTTTGCCATCACCATCAACAAGGTCTATTAATTGAGTTGAGCAAGTCCTTGAGATCTGATTGTTCAACCTAAAAAAAACCAGTTTTAGACTATATAGAATTTGAACCTTAAGAGAACTTAGACAAAAAAAATATTGACCAAGTAATTGAGTTCAGGTTTAAATAAAGACTGTTGAAGTCTAAGGCACGATATGATTTGAAAAATGTAATGTTTATTAATTTATACTAATGTTTTTATTTAAATAGTGTTTATTGTTTTGTTTTATATTTGAAACAAAATAAATTTAAAATAAGTTTAAACATTACACACATAGGTGTAACTAAAACTAAAATTTTTTTCTTCGGATTGAACTTTTTTTTTATATATATTTAATAAGATTACGAGACTTAGCTCATTATAAATTTTAAAAAAATTATTTATATTATAGATAAATCGTGACTCTTTATATATAAATTTAATTAGGTAATTCAATTTAAATTTGATTTGTTTATCTCTCTAATAATATTATATACCTATCAAAAATACTATTTATTCTGCCGGCCAACAGTAGTCCAACAAAACGATGCACAGCCTACAAAGTGATATTATAATTTAATCCTTAACATCAAAGCATGATTAGTATTATGAGCTAATTGTCCTGGCTTCCTTGGAGGATTGCCTATAAGTCGAAGTAAATGTAATTAAATTAATTATATATAAGATTACCATTGAATGTTGAAGACCTTGACTTGTATCATTGACAAGATCCTGAAGATCAACGAATGATTCAAAGATCCCCCGGCCGGTCCTATCAAACTCCAAGACCAAAGGATTGATTTATATCTAAAATAGACTTTTATATTTATAAGAGGAAGAGATAGTGTTATATACAGATACTTTTATATATACAATAATGGAATATAGAGACTTTCAAGTATTGTTTCTGCGAGTTTGGCTAAAAGAGTAGTCTTAACAAAAATCGACATAACTCTGATAGAAGATGGTATTTGTAAATAATTATTATCTTGTCTTGTTCCCTTGGGAGGCTAATTTTTGTAAAGAATCAATAAGTTTTGAAGTAGTAATTAAATCCCCCATGACGGGCCTCATTTCAAAACTGGAAAGCCGGCTGTATTAAAACTGGCATGAAGGACTTAGTCGCTTCTCTAATCACTCTCTTCCTGCTATATAAGCACCTATCGACATGATAAAGTTTCTCTACAACAAAACAGAAAGAGAAAACTAAGAAGGGCAAGGGAAGATGGCTAGTTGTCCTGGTAAGTATGATATCAGTATTACCATAAAAATTATATAATAAGTTCTTAATGTACCTGTGTTTCTTGATTATGTAATGAATTTACAGGTAAGAGTTCATGGCCAGAGCTGGTGGGTATAAATGGGGAGGCGGCGGCGGCCATTGTGATGACAGAAAATCCCAGGGTTACAGCTACCACTTTGGAAGAAGGAACGATTGTGACAGATGATTTTCGATGTGACAGGGTCCGAGTGTTTGTGAATCAGCAGGGCCTTGTCTCTTCAGTGCCTAGAATCGGTTAAGACTTAAGAATATATCAGGCTTTCCCATAAGAACCAAGAAAGGCTTTCATAATGTGTTATGTTCGTTTACGTTAAGTTAATTTGCTTTGGTTACAGTGTCGATCGGGGAGCTGAAATTTCATGTAGAGCTTGTGCTTGTTTTTGCAATGTGTGTTGAGTGGCAAAAGTTTCGATTTGAGTAATAAGAAACTGTTATAGGGTAAGTGATAAGTCTACAATTAACAGTTCCTTTGTTTTGTGTGAGACCACCATTTTATCTCCCACTCAAGGTATAGTGAACTCCCAAGTTTTCATCCACTAACTTTCAAAAACTTAAACACTCATCTATAATTTGAAAAACTAGGGATATTAATTAAAATCGATAAAAAAATTTTCACATAAACTTTTTTAGGCAAACGTACAACGATTTTACTTTTATAAGCAAATTTACTTTTAATTTTAAAAATACCCTCTTCGACTTATTACCGACTTATTACGTGATTTTCATTAACTTATATATACGTATCACAGTGTATAGGTGCGTACAGGATGCGTGGGTGTGTACAAGGTGCGTACAGGGTGCGTGAATGCGTGCGGGGTACGTGGGTGCGTGTAAGGTGTGTGAGTGCGTGAATACGTACAGGGTGCGTACGCACTCTCATATATATATATATAAGACAGAGTGCGAGCACTCTCGCACTCTATTTTATAAATACATATATTAAATATTATAATATATTATAATATTTAATATAATATATATAAATAATAATAATATTTTTTAAATATATATTATATTATTATATATTTTAAATATTATATTATTATATATTTTATATATTATATTATATTATAATATTTAAGATATATATATATATATATCTTAAATATTATAATATAATATAATTTATAATAATATAATATTTAAAATATATAATAAATAAATAAATATTTATTTATTACTCTAATCAATTTTTTATAATTGTTGACTCACCATTTTCTCAGGGTCGTGCACCTCACGCATCAATTGTCCACTTGTGCACCCTAACGTATTCTTCAAGCACCCGCACACATCCACACACTTTATACGCACTCCGCACGCATTCTGTGCACATCCACGTACTCTGTACTCACCCGCACGCACCCTATACGACCCTTGACATCCCACACACGGAATGATTGAAAATGATGTAATAAGCTAGAGGGTATTTTTGAAGTTATAAAAAAATTTGCTTATAAAAGTAAAACTACTGTACATTTACCTAAAAACATTTACGCAAAAATTTTTTTGTCAATTTTAATTAATATCCCGAAAAACTAACACCTACCTTTTAAAATTAAGTTAAGATTAAGGGAACATTTATAACATTTTACCCCCTTAATTTGAAAAGCTAACAATTTTGTCAAAAATTATCAATCCACCTAAAATAACAAAACAATAATAATATTAGAACCCAATAATTGATAAATTTGATTTTTAAATTAAAATAATAAATGCCATTTTTTTCTAACTTTAGAATCAAATTCTATCACATTTTAGTCTGAATAAAACAACATCATACATTGCATTAACTTAAACCCAGGAAGCTTGCAATTTCATATTTTCAATTAAATAAATAAATTAAAATAAATTAGTTAAATTATGTTTATAATGTCAAACAAAATAATGTTACATACACCCAATTTTAAATATTTAATTGTATATTTAAATAACTAATATATTATTATATGATTAAATATAATTTAATCATATAATACCGTATCATATAAATACCCAACTAAATAAGCAAAAATAGGTGTACATAATTTTATTCCACTAAACATGACTATAAAATTCATTCATTTTCTTCCTCTTTCTCCATTCTCTCTACAATTTCAATTGTGAACTTGTTTATCTCAGTCATTTTCACCATAATCACCATCATATCAATAATTTCTTATCTTCACAACAAAGCCAACCCCTTTGCTACAAAACCCTAATCACCAACTTTGAAACAACAACATTTGTTCATCGTCCAGATGAGGAGATTGGTCTCTTCTGGACCGTCGTCATTGTCGAGACGAAGTTGAGTTCGTCTGAAGGACGAAGATATAGATGAAGAGTTTCATCTCTTTGTCTAGATTCCATCAAATTCATACGTCGTCAATCCAATATTAAGCACCGAAGAGAGAGACGACACCAGTCGGGAGAGAGAGAGATTGACCATCGTTGGCTGAAAATTCGCTAACGAAATTGGAAACCCTAGGTAAGGGGAAAAATGTCACTTTTTAAAACTTAATTTTGGGCAAAATTGTTAGTTTTTTAAATTAAAGGGGTAAAATAATATAAATGTTAAATATTATTATTAAATGATGATTTTACCCTTAATTTTAAATTAATTTTGGAGGGTACGTGTTAGTTTTATAAATCACGGGTGGATGTTTAGGTTTTTGAAAGTTGAATGGTGGGAATAAGAGTTAACTATACCTTGGGTGGGAATAAGTCTTTGGCCTTTTATATTTAATGTGATGCAAATCTTTTAATGGGTTTAGTCATTTACATTTAATGGAATATTCTTTAATTATTTACTTTAAATGCGACACATCCTATTTAGTCATAATAACAATGATTATATATATAATTGTCTATTTTAGTAGTTTGAATAACGGTGGATGCGTAACCGTGGCTTACCCACCCCCCGAAAGCTTTGAACATTTGCATAATATGAAGTAATCTACACGTTTTTTATATAAATTATCTATATGTTTTTAGAAATAGATCAAGTCGCTTCATTACTGATTTGAAAGAATTCTCTTGAATTTTTTTTTTAATTTGATAAACCTAAGTTTTTATACCTAGCTTTCACTTGGGAAAAGACAATTCTACCCATCAAGGTTAATTACAATTCTGACCCTCATTATAAAAAGTTCAAGAAATACAAATCCTAAACAAAAATTTTCAATTTTGTAGACTAAATCATGCAAGTTGATTTTTCACACTAAGATAATTAAACAACCCTTTCTATGATCAAAACAAGAAATTAATGCGATATTTCCTCAGTTTTCGCCATTGAAAGTAAACAATATAGAAAGAGAAAAGTAGAGGAAGGAACCATCCGATTTACTAATATTTTTGTAACCACAAATAACCTTCAAAGTTGAAAGTCAATTGAAATATAACCTAATAAAAACAATTAATAAAATACATCCATGCATGCCAGAAATTTGAGCCTGAGAGACTTGTTCTTCCTTAAGAATATACAGACTTTGATTAAATACGAGTAAAATTCTCAGGACAATGCGGTCCATCATTACCATTCACCACCCTCAACTGATCAAAGTCAATTCTCAATACCCTTTTCTACACGGATTCATCTCGCCACTCAGCAGTCATAAGCACAGCCACATCCAATTCAGCAGCAATAGGCGTGATGCATATGCTTCACTTCTTTTGCCTAAATATGGCTTTCGTTGTTTTCAACAGTGTTTTGTTTAGTTTCTGTAATTATGATATTTCATTTATCAGCTATTTGATTGAACATGTTATAGCTAGATTTTTATCTATAACTTATTTTTCATGTTTGGTCTTCAAGTTAATTACTGTAGGTTGATTCATAATTTGGACCATATTTGTTCAAACTAGAAACGTGGCCAACGGTCAAGAAAATAGACTTCGTTTTAGAGAGCTTGAACCTTACCTGTGCCTATATAAGAGGGCATAACCATACCAAATCTTCACCAAACACATTACCAGAAATATTAATTTACACTTGCATTAAAGAGTGTTTCAAATTCAGCAGACAAATGGCTTCTAAAGTCAGCTTTTTGTCATTTGTGTTCGTTTTCACCATTTTGTTAACTTCAAGTGGCATTCAGTTTGGTGTGGCCACGAGGCCTCTGCAAGAGAAGCCATTGCTCAACAAATACTTTCCAGGCCTTTTTCTGTCGTCCCTTCAGCATGGCCCAGTGCCTCCAATTACTGGCTCTCCTTGCACTCACATCTCCGGCGGCGGTGGTAAATGTGTCACTGTCAATGAAATGAACTTTGCCGGGCAAGCCGTTCATGCACCACCTGCTTTTTCAGGAAATTTTGTTGATTATTCCGTGGCTTCTTGATCATTATGGAGAACTGCAGTTAAAACTTCTCTATCGCGCATTTTTATGTTATGTTCTTTAATTATTTTTCATGGGCGAAATCATGCATAAGATTGGCTGTCAGCCAAATGACTTTTTTTTTTTTTAATCGACTTAAATAAGGTACCTCAAAGCCAAAGGTGCATTAGGATAAGGTCGATACTTTGTATACTTGCCAAATATAAGTGAATTTTTATAAACATTTTTATATTTAATTACTGTTCTTAAATTATAACAATTAGATAACGGTGCTATTGATAATAGTGTTAAATTCGAGCCGAACATATTGAAAAATCTTATACCAAAAAGATAAATTTAAACAATTCATTTCAGCTATTATAAATAAGTTCAAGCTAATTTCATAGATAACTTTTAGTAGTTTACATTACACATTATTTTTTCCCCCTTAATACTTTCTTTAATAAGAGAATATAAAATTCAAAAAATATTTTTTTATAAGTTAAAATTTTTTTTCGCTAAGTTTAAGTCAAGTTTGGATACGAAATTGAGCTTGAGCTCTTTTTTTCTGAAAACTCATCGAACCCAACTCCTTTGTACCAAACTTAAGTATAGTTTCACTTGATTCTACCCCTAATAAATACAATACCAAATTTGAGCTCAAAATTGTACCTATAAATATTGGTAATTTTAAAATGCAAACATTTTGAGCTTTACATAGTAATCAAAGGCTAACATTTTTTTTCAGTACTGATTTAACAAAATGTAAATATAGAAATCATTGACTTAGCTTGTGGCCTTAATCAGTATATTAAAAAAATTTACTTCAAATACTTGCATTTAAAATTTTTTATATATATTATTTATACGAATTCTTATCATTAAATAATGTATACAATTCTGCGTTTGATGCAAGATTACTTACAATAACAATAATTAGTAATATAAATATATTATCCAATATCTACTATATTGCATACGATTGAGAGTTTGTGTAAATTGGATGTAAGAAAATTTTTACCATTGTTTAACTTATTGTTCAAAACTATGTTCATAATTATATTATTAATAATTTCGAAAAAATGTTTTGACAGAGTATAAATAATGTTTATAGAAGATATTATTCTATAAAGAATAATTGAGCTAGCGTCTTCTCCAAGTTATGATATATGATCCATGGGATGGTAATAGTGACATAAAAACGTAAGCATTACTTGTGCTGTAATGAACTCGTTTTCTCTGAAATAGCGTTTCATGAAGGATTCAAACATCGATTTTCAACTCTTGGGCAGAAATTTCCACCTTTCTCACATTTATTCATCCCCTTCAACACGTTTTTATAAATAAATTGATCACGTTTTTCCTAGTCTCTTTCCATCCTTTTATTTTCCATGGTCAGCCATCTCTTCAGACTTCTATTTATCAAAGTGTAATTGCTGATAATTTACGTTCTGCATCTCAAATGATCTTATTAGACTCAGTTTTATGCATTTTCTAATCACTTTCCTCTACTTTTAATAAATTAATAAAACTTCTTCTTGGTCGCCAAGGTACTGTTTAGTGTAAATGTTTATTAGGATTTTGGACCATTTTGTGGTCAGGTCAATATTCAAGAAACACACTCCATTTTAGAAATCAGTCGGTGCTAGCTATTGCCGGCCTATATATAAGTTCATATATAGATATCAAGATCATCTCCCACCACAACGCCATTAATTCTCTTTCCATCTGATCTCAGTTTCATTACAACTTGCGAGGAGAGCTTAACTTCATCCGATCACAAATGGGCTCCAAAGTTTCTTTCTTGACATTTTTCTTTGTTTTCACCATTTTGTTTACTTCAAGTGCAATACAACTCGGTGGCGCCACGAGGCCTTTGAAGGAGAATCCATTGCTGAATAAATACTTTCCAGGTCTTGCTCTTGCTCAGTCCCTTCAAGCGGGTCCTGTGCCACCAATTGGCGGTTCTCCTTGCACGAACATCCCTGGAAACAGCGGCGGCAGTTGCCCGTCATCAACATTGACTGGATCAATGAACATTGCTGGGGATGTCGTTCGTGCACCACCTGCCATTCCACACAACGTTAATGTTATGGCTGTAGCCTCTTGAAAGGCTAAATAGTTATGAGAGGAGTAGTATTATGTGTACAATTTTTGTACACAATTTTATATATAAATAATGATGTGTCACTGTATAATTGGATGTTGATTTATCTTTAATTTTTAACTATCCAATTATATAATGAGAAGTCATTATTTATATATAAAGTTATATATATAATTTTATTTTTACGAAAATAAAAAGCAAGATGCAAGCAATTAAAGTTGCTTGGATTGGGAAGAGTTAAAATCTTTCATTGAAAAGGAAGTGTAATTAGATGTACTTATGAATTACAAATGATATCTTTATTGATTTTTTTTTTTTTCGTGATCTTATGGTTATTAGATGATAATAAATAATTTCATTAATTTCTTTCAAGGGTACTAATGAGATGTTGTTGCTTCTGTCCATTTTTTTCTGTAAACATAAACTGTAGAAGGATATTTAAGTAATTTTGTTATATGATTTAAAATACAATTATAATTATTTATTATATTTTTTTTATCTTGCCCACTTAGGGCTCGAAAGAGAAGTTTCGAGTGACTTGAATCTTTGCTCTCCGAAGAACTTAATAATTATATTAATTAGAGTTGTTTTGGGTAAAAAAAAAAAAAAGAAGAAAAATTGAGAAGTAAATAATGATATTGTCTACAACTGTTTTAAATTTATTTTTTTTATAATTATTATTACTAAATTAATATAAACTAAGAGTGGAATACATTTAATAAAGTTTCAAGAGCAAAGCATTATTTAATTTTAGTAAATATTAAAAATAATATAAAAGAATCTTTTAGTGTCTTAATTCTAAAAATTGATGAATTTTATTAATAAAAACTAACCCAAAATAAGAAATTATCTTTTCTAAGGTTTAAAGGTGTGTTAATGTTAAGACTTGGGTGTTTTGGACATTTCATTTCAACCTTAGGACTCAAGACCACCAACCAAGCATAGAAGACTTTCAAATCAAGAGCTAAACTTAAGACTAGTCAAACATATCATATGACTTGACCCTAAACTATTCAAATCAAATTTGCACTTGTAAAATATAATAAATATACTTTTCAACATACTTATATATTCATGATAAATTAGAAAAAAAAAAAAATGAATATTTTATTCTGTTTTTCATTGTGAAAGGGGACTTTGATATATAAACATCACAAGTCACAACCGACAGTAATCTTTTTAAGATTCCACAAATATATTAGGCAAAAGTATTATTTTTTATCTAAGTTTTAATACAAAAATAAATATACATCCATAAAGTTTAAAAAGTCTAAATATCCATCTATAAACTAACTTCTGTTAAATTTTTTTATTAAAGATAAAAATAAAATCTTTGTTTTATTATTAAACCCTAAATTCTATCAAATTTATATTATTTTTCTTCTCTAGTTTAAAAAACTAATAATTTTCTCTCAAATTAAACTTTAAAAAATTACATTTTTTCTCTTAAGGTTTTTCTTTTCTTCTACTCCATCTTCTGCTATCAGAATCCAACCATGCCTCTCTGTCTCCCATCGTCAATGCTTTCTTTTCTTTGATTAGCCGTAAACAACAATAAAGATGTTTTCGTCTCTGACCAAAAACAAAGATGATGTCTTAATCTTCGGCCAAAGATAAAGACATCTTTGTCATTGTTTACGACAAATCCAAGAGAAGAAAACATCGGGGGTAGGAGACAGAAAGACACAACTGAATTCCAGAAAAGAAAAAAAGAGAAACCCTAAGAAAAAAATATAATTTTTCTAAGTTTAATTTAAAAGAAAATTATTAATTTTTAAAAATTTTCAAATTACACAAATATATATTTATATTTACATTAAAATTTGAGTGAAAAGTATACTTTGGCCAATATATTAATATTATTAGTATATTGATTTGACTTTCATAATCTATGACTTCCTAATTTATGCATGTCAAACTTATAAAGAAGACTTTATATTAATTAAAGTCAATTCCTAAAATACCAAAATTCAATGCCATATTCATATAAATGAACGTTTCTTGAACGCCGCGTCGATTTTGACTACTCTTTTTCTTCATTCCTGATAAATTTTCTTTTCTTTTTTTACAAACTTATTATTAATCAAATCAAACTGCTTGAATTTGATTTAGAATTAATCATTTAAATTATAAATCAAGCTTAAGTTAGTATTTGTTCAAGCCTGATTCACCTTGGATACGCTCATAAATTCTGCAACTTATTTTTTAATCTAACAATAAAACATGTTTTGATTCTAATTTATTAATTATAATCAATATAGTTATTCGCATCTTATTATATAATAAATTATGTATTCTAAAATATAATAATAATAATATTATTATACATATTTTTAGAAAAATAATAATATAATAAAAATTTAAAAGAAAAAATTTAAATTTTTAAAAGCCTTTATGATATTTTGAAAATTATTTTTATGTGAATTTAAATTTTTTATTATTTTATTTTTTAAAAATATATTATATAATATAATAAAAAATAAAAATTTTAATGAGCGATACATGCCTAATTTGACTATGGCGACAGTGAAAGAAATGCTAATCTAAAATATACAAATTAAAATACTTATCTGCAACCCCAAGTAATCTTCTCAATTTTAATACATAATTTTTTCTGAATGGTGATATATATATATATATATATATATATATATATATATATATATATATATATATATATAAAATTAAATAATTAAAAATAAAATAATATTTAATTATATAATAATATATTATTATACACAAAAATTATATAAATAACATTATTAATTTTTTTTTTTATATATAGAAATGAGGCACGCTGTGTCAGAAACCACAAGATGCGGTCAAAAGTTAACCAAACAGACAAAACACCGAGAGTTGAGGAAGAGTAAGCACCGACTCATCTGCACCGATTTAATGGACAGACTGATGTGGCATTCGCCTGACGTATGCCGATTTAAAAAAATTAATTTAACTCACGCACTCTGTCACATCACCCTCTTCACGTCTGTCTTCCTCTTCTACCAGCCTTTCACAGAGCTTCGAAGACATGAACCTACCTAGAGCACAAAAAAAAGCTTCCAACAGCCAGGATAATATTATCATAAATCCAAGTTTTTTTAAAGCGAATTTCATTTCAATTACGAACAGTTTCAATTTAATTACCTCATTTTATAATCCAAATGGGTGTTGCTAAGAACCCTACCTCCTCTTTCTCTCTCTAATCTTCGTTTTTAAGGCACAATAATCTCCCGAATTGTTCTAATTTATGATTTTTATCTGTTTGGGTCTAAAGAAACAGTGAGAAATTTTATGCCCCCTTGTGTTTGTTGAAATGACTATTAGAACTGTTGTATCCCTATAATCTCATAAAAAAAATTAATCTTGCGAGTGGGGAAGCAATTGTCTATGTGTTGAAAGGCAGCTTTGGATTAATCTGGTCCATCTTTTGTGCTTAAGAATTGCTTCTAATTTTGTGGGTTCAAAAAAGTGAGAGAGAGATGTTGTGTTTTCAGCGAAGTACTTGCAGCCAAGAAAGTAATAGGCTTTTATGTTATTCTTGTTTTGGTTATAACCTAGGTTTTCCAACTTTATTTTATTTACATTATTTGTTGTATTACTGTGCTCTGTACTAATGCCCAAATCACATTAAGTTTGAGTTTATCAAAGCAACATTAAAGTGCTAAACTTTGTTTTCTTTGAGAAATGAATCTAGTAAAAAAATAAAATGTTTATGACATCATCTCAATTTTAACTTTACTGAATTTGATTTGGAAAAATATCTAGTGGAATGTATAGTTGCAGAGGGTGATAATAGGCTAGTTCTTAGCCCAATAAGTAACACAGTAAACCGAAATCAACAAATAAGACTAGTTTATTTGCAATTGCAATAGGAGCAATTATCACATTCACACTACAACCCACCCATCCTAAATTTGCATCTTGGTAAATTGGTGCTGTCCAAACGAGCTGAGAGATTGGTCTGCTAATCCAATTCGCAACTTTTAACTGCAAAATGAACATAACTCACTTTAGATATAATAGCAACCAACCCAATATGAAGTATATATGTCCAAACTATTGGAGAGAATAATAAAGATACTTAAGAGATTCAACTTCTCACTAAAACAAACATTTTTTATTACTGATCTATATTCAGTTATTAAATTTATTTATCAATTTTATATTCAATTCGTTTCACTCCCATATAATTTTTATCTATTATTTTTTCTCTAACGATTTCCTCCCTTCATCTCCTATTATCTCTCTGCTTGAGGTCGAGTCATCCTTAACCTAACTTCCATCTCTGGCGAAGAGAGGACAGAGAAGGTGTTGAAATTTCGCCGTCAAGCAGAGAGATAGATGATGGGCTGACATTGGCCTCTCTTTCTCTTCCAGTATCTGCGTTATCATCAAACAAAAATTAGAGAGATGGATCAGGGGTGACAATTTTTAGTTCGAGTGACGAGATAGGGGTGATGTTCAAGCGAGAGATTTGCGTATGGAGGTGCATTCATTTATGATTTAATCAAAATCACAACAAAGGAGAATAAGATCAAATCAAATATATATATATGTATATATATACATATGTACATATACATATGCATATGTATACATATGTATATGTATACATATACATATGCATATGTATACGTATGCATATGCATACGTATGCATATGCATATGTATACATATACGTATATATATACATATACGTATACGTATATATATACATATACGTATACGTATATATATACATATGTATATGTATATATATTATTTAACAAAACCTGATCCCCAAGTATGCATACGTATGCATATGCATATGTATACATATACGTATATATATACATATACGTATACGTATATATATACATACGTATACGTATATATATACATATGTATATGTATATATATTATTTAACAAAACCTGATCCCCAAGTCCTTGACAAGTAAATTAACATTCATTTATGATTGAGCATGGGAGGTGGATAAGCTGCAGATCGGTTCAAAACATCGCCAGCAACGTTCATCTCCTTGACCGGACAGCTCATTTTGCCGCCTTCCGGAATATGGGTGCATCCGGAGCCCCCTGGAGGAGTGACCGGACCCTTCTGAAGAGCCTGCAATCGCATCTGTTTATTCAACAATACTTGTTCACGTAAAACCCTGCCAGCTTTGCATGGATGGATATGTATAAGAAAAGCAAGAAGAAGAGCTGCCCAAATGAATCTATGAAGAGTATTCATGATTCTAATTTACAAAGTATGAACACTTACAGGAAGAAATGAAGATATTTATAACAATGAATTTTGAATATATGTGGGTGCTAATTTATGAATGATGAGATTGAGCGCAGATTTATAAGGTGTTAATAGGATAATAAAAACAAAAATGTCTATAATTGCTTACGTGTTAAAGTTTTGGCTTCCACACTCTGCTTCTCCACCGTTGCTATTGCTAAGTTGGACTCGGCTTTTTCTGTGGTGTCAGACGACAAGAGCATGCGACATTCAATCTTCCGAAAAGATAAGTTGTAAACAATTTGAGATTATATTATAAAAATATAAAAAATTAGGCCTGAGTAGCTTCATTAATGATAACATTTTTATTAAGATACTTAAGACACCAGCTTTATTAAGTAAACTACATAATCCCAAGGCATTCAAATCTATTATTTAATCACTAATTATCAATTGTTTATTTATCCACTAACCCTCCCAATTTTGGAATTTCTTTCATACTAAAGATAAATTGTAAACAACTTGAGATTATATTATAAGGGCCAAAGGAACATTTCTCACCAAGGTTTGATTAAAAAACAAAAACACATATGTGAGAGATCCAAAACATAAATACCCATTCTTTTCTAAACTTTTATTAAAATTGTTGTTAAATATGAGGGTAAAATCGTTATTTTAATAATAATATTAACAAATATATAACTTAATGTTATTCCGCTTTTAAGTTTTGAAAATTGACATTTCATCATAAACTTCAATTTTGAAAAGTGATTTTCCTCAAAATTCATAGGTTTTCTTCTATCTGGCGATGACCACCATCTTTGTCCTCCCTTATCCCTCTGCCACCACCGACAACTTTGATAACATGCAAAAAAGCTATGGCTATGACGAATTGAAAACCGTTGCTTTACCATTGAATCAATTGCAGTCTATCGCGTTTCTATCGCCTTTTGGTTTTCTCCTAACCCATGGTTTCAGATGTGACCATCGATTTTAATCGACGAAGCCAAATTAGCAACCTTGTCAAATCATCTATACGAAAACTCATATTCTTTAGTGAAATTGAGGCTAAAAGAAGGAAGAGAAATGATTGGACAGTATCGGTTGCTAGAGAGGGAGAGGTTTTACTTGAAAATCGAAACCCTAAGGGGAAAAAGTGATCCATGGGATAGTTATAGTGGCATAAACCTAAGCATTACTTGTGCTCCAATAAATATGAAATCGTTTTCTCTAGAATAGTGTTTCATGAAGGATTCAAACATCCCCGGAAACCGTGGCGACAGGTGCACATCGTCAACATTGACTGGATCAATGAACATTGTTGGCGGTGTCGTTCGTGCACCACCTCCCATTTCCCGCATCGTTAATGATATGGCGGTGCCTCCTGACAGGTTAAATGATTCTTAGAATAAAAGCAAGATGCAAACAATTAAATGCTTGGATCGAGAGGGTTAAATTCTTTGATTGAAAAGGGAAGTGTAATTAAATGTAATTGTGAATTACAAACGATGTCTTTATTGGTTCTTTTATTAGTGTTTTTAATAAGTATTTAGATGATATATAATAAATAATTTGATTAATTTATTTCAAGGCTACAAATGATATTTTATCACCTTACTGTTCAATTTTTTCTCTAAACTTTAACTGTAAAAGGGTCTAAAAGAGAATTCAAGTAATTTTTAATATATAATTTTAAATCCTAATTATAATTATGATAATTATTTTTCTTTTTGTTATCATTATTTCTAATATATTTATTTTTATTTCTCTTTCTTCTCACGATCCCTTCGATCTTCTTCACACCACCATCGCTAGTTGATTTTATTGGACCTTGGACATGTGAGTGCCCAACTCGGGAGGAATGCATGGTTCCATAGCCCTTCATGGGACGGGTTTTGCAATCCCCCTCCCGCTTATCTAAGCACAATAGAAAATGAGAGATATAATATGCTAGCATGTGCAGGCGATGAATGTTCAATTAGGGCTCATCAGAGGAGTTTCGAGTGCTGATTCTTTGCTCTTCGAAAACCCTAATAATTATATTGATGAGAAGTTGTTTTGGGTTAAAGGAAGTGGGGAGAAATTGAGAAACAAACTCAGGAAATTCTTAAGAGGAGGGATGGAGAGCATTGGGAGACATCGAGGTGGCAATCTGACACATATACTGAATAACATGAAGACCTTGAGTGTGGCAGCAATTTTGGGGAAGCTAGTGTTTGGCTTGGGCTGTGCTAGTTAAAAAGTTGTGAAATGCTGCAAATTGGAGGAAGTGAGAAGTTTTAATTAGTTTTGTGTAATATGAGTTTTGATTTTTATACTTATAAATCTAATATATTTTTGATATGGTATCAAAGCATGAGTAAAATGACGGTCCTAACAACCTAAAATATTTTTGGATCTAAATGACAACGCACCAGTCCAAAAATAGACTTAGTCAAATAATAAGTCTAACAGTCTATGATTGTTATATTTGAGTGAAAGTGTTGAAAACTAAAATCTTACATATAATAAAATCAATATAAATAAGTGGTATATGAATATGGTAGATTGAACTTTAACACAAATTTATTAATTTTGTATAATATAAATTTTAATTTTTATACTTATAAACTTAATATATATTTTCAATAGATTGTCACAAAGGATCCTATCAAAGTATCGTTTCTACGGTTTAAAGGTGTGCTAATGTTAAGACTTGGGCGTTGTGGCTATTTCATTTCAATCTTAGGACTCGAGACCACCAGATATTGGAGGCTTCAAATCAAGAGCTAATTTTAAGACTAGTCAAAAATATGACTTGACCCTAAACCGTTCAACTCAAATTTGCACATGTAAGTATAATAAACTATTCTTTCCAACACACGTATATATTATTCATGATAATTTTGAAAGAAAAAGTATTGAATATTTTCCTCTGATTTTTTAATTGTGAAAGAAAGGGGACTTTAATATTAATTGCCTTAAGATTCAATGAATATATTAATATTATTCGTATATTAATTTGACTTTTATTAATTACAAAGACAAATGCAGGTCTTTTACGCTTATAGGATCCTCGACTGCTTAATTTACACAAGCGAAATTGTTGAAGAAGACTTCACATTAATTAAAGTCAATTCCTAAAACACCAAGCGCCACGTGGATTATATGAAATCCAAGTCATTTATATTGCGACATTTCAAACTTCTAAAAGAATCTTTTAATGTCTTAATTCTAAAAATTGATGAATTTTATTAATAAAAACTAACCCAAAATAAGAAATTATCTTTTCTAAGGTTTAAAGATGTGATAATGTTAAGACTTGGGAGTTTTGGATATTTCATTTCAACCTTAGGACTCAAGACCACCAACCAAGAATAGAAGACTTCAAATCAAGAGCTAAATTTGAGACTAGTCAAACATATCATACGACTTGACCCTAAACTATTCAAATCAAATTTGCACTTGTAAAATATAATAAATATAATTTTCAACACACTTATATATTCATGATAAATTAGTAAAAAAGAAAGAATTGAATATTTTCTTCTGTTTTTTATTGTGAAAGGGGATTTTGATATAAATATCATGAGTCAGCAACTGACAATAATAGTCTTAAGATTCAGTAATATTAGGCCAAATGAGTATTTTTTATTCAAGTTTTAATATAAATATAAATACATATTTGTATAATTTGAAAAATCTAAAAATCTATTATAAACTAATTTCTGTTAAATTTTTTTATTAGAAGTAAAGATAAAATTGTCATTTTATCACTAAACCCTATCAAATTTATATCATTTCCCGTTCTTTAGTTTAAAAAACTAACAAATTATTCTTTAGGTTAAACTTTGAAAAATTACATTTTTCCCCATAGGGTTTCTCTTTTCTTCTTCTCCATCTTCGAAGATCGAAATTCAACCATGTCTCTCTGTCTCTTGCTACCGATGCTTTTTTCTCCTAGATTAGCCATAAACAGTGATGAAAATATCTTTATCTTTGGCCTAAGACAAAGATAGTCTTTGTCTGAAAAGATTTAGAATCTCTTCATCGGAGAGACAAAGAAATTCTAAATCTTTTTGTCTTTACCGAGATTTCTTTGTCGAGACGAAAAGATCTCTTCTAGCAAAAACCTTGTCTTCGTCTTTAGTCAGAGATGAACACATATTTGTTGTCATTTACAGTGGATCCAAGAGAAGAACGTATCGACAATAGGAGACAAAGCGGTACGACTAGATTCAAGTTGCTGAAGATAAAGAAGAAGGAAAAAAAAAAAACCCTAAGAGAGAAAATGTGATTTTTCAAAGTTTAATTTAGAAAAAAAATTATTAATTTTTTAAAATAAGGGAGAAAAATAATATAAATTTGATAGAGTTTAGTGATAAAATAATAATTTTATCTTTATCTTTAATACAAAAATTTGATAGAAATTAACCTATAAATGTGTTTTTAGATTTTTTAAATCATATGAATATAAGTTTATATTCACATTAAAATTTAGATAGGAAATACTCCTGTGGCGAATATATTAATATTATTTGTATATTGATTTGATTAAGTCTTTGGTTTCTTAATTTATACAAGTCAAACTGTTGAAGAAGACTTCATATTAATTAAAGTCAATTCCTAAAATGCCAAAATTCATTGTAATATCAATGAATGTTTCTTTCTTCAACGCCTCGTCGATTTTGACGATTCTTATAAATTTTCTTTTCTTTTTTGACAAATTATTATTAATTAAAGGGATATAATTTGATTTTGAATTAATCATTTTAATTATAAATCAAATTTAAATTAGCATTTGTTTAACCTTAATTCACTTTGAATGCACTCATCAACTCTAGATAGTGATAACAACTTATTTTTTAATCTAATAATAAAATATGTTTTAATTCTAATGTGTTAATTATAATTAATATAATTATTCATATCTTATCATATAACACAGATAAAAAATAATATATATTTTAAAATATAATAATATTATTAATACATATTTTTTTAAAAATAATAATGTACTAAAAATACAAAAAAAAAATTATGATAGTTTGAAAAATTAATATAATATAAAAAGAAGGCCAAAGGATCATTTTCCACTCAAACTATGCTGAATTCTTAAAGTTCCTTTTATTAATTTTGAAAATACCATTTATCCACTCATAACCGGTTAAATTTAACGGAACCCTAATCCTTGAAAATTTAATCTCATTTCCTCCTCTAAAAGTTTAAAACTTAACATTTTATCCTCTAAGCCAAGTTTGAAAAGATCATATTTTCCTCCCTTGGGTTTAGTTTCAAAATGTGTTCAGTTTCTTTGGCGCCATCGCCTGCAGTCTCTCCCTCCCGACGGCTTTTCTTCCTTCGACAACCCGCCTCAACTCCACCTCAATCCTTTCAATGCCAAGAGACATTGTCTGGGAAGACGATCGTCTTCCCAGAGAGAGACAAGTCGTCTCATATTCGTTTGGGAAGACGATCATTTTCCCAGACGATAAAGACGAGATCGATCGATCTTATCTTCATCATTTGGGAAGACGATTTCTCTTCCCAGATGACGTCTCTAGACCCCAAATGGGTTGGGGTGAAATTGAGGTAGCTCATAAGAGGAAGAGAAACAATCGAGAGGGAGAGACGGTTGGTGATGATATCGGAGAAACTGAACGCATTTTGAAACTAAACCCTAGGGGGGCAATGTGATTTTTTTAAACTTGATTTAGGGAAGAAAAATTAGTTTTTTATATTTAGGAGGGGAAATGAAATTATATTTAAGTTTATTTTTAATAATAAATATAAAATAATAATTTTACCTTTAAAATTAACAGATTTAAACGGCCTTGAGTGGGTAAATAATATTTTTAAAGTTAACAGATAAATTTTGAGAATTCAGTATAGTTTGAGTGAGAAATACTCCTTTGTCCTGAAAAGAATATGCGACAGACACCTAATTTTACTGTGATGACAGTGAAAGAAATGCTAATCCAGAATATACGAATTAAAACACTCATCTGTAAACTTAGTAATCTGCTCAATTTTGTCACGCAATTTTTTATTAATAGAGATGTATGTATAATTTTTATATATAAATAATAATATATTATTATATAATTAAATAATATTTAATTATATAATATTTATATATAAATGAGAGAAAATATTGTTATTATTTTTTATATAGACATGAGGCACTGCTGTGTCAGAAACCACTAGATGCTGTCAAAAGTTAACAAAACAGCGAAAACACCGAGAATTGAGACGGTCAAAGATTTGCAGCAAAGAAAGTAATGGGTTTTCTGTTATTCTTGTTTTAGTTAGGCCGAAACCGAAAGCCTTGTTTTCTGCCTAAGGTTAAAGAAAGTAATGAGTATTTTATAAATTTTTATAAAACTTAAATATTATATATAAATAAAATTTTATTAAAAAACTCAGTAAAAATTATATAAAATATTATCTTTTTAATAATATTATTAAAAAACTATATAATTAATTTATTTCTATTTTAGGTTTTAAAAACTAATATTTTATCAATGAATAAAGTTTTTTAGTTTTAAAAAATCATATTCCTCTTATACAATCATATTCCTCCTATACCTTCTCCAACCATCATCTCAATCTCTAACGATTATTGAATACACCCTAAAACATTGTCGTTGAAGTCTTATCACCGTTCGATCATTGAAAGTTGAATTTTTAGACAAACATACTCTGAAAATCCAAATAATTTTTGTTTGACAATGATGTCTAGATGAATTGTTTGGATATCGTCTGGACAACGATGTCCAAATTCATTTGGACATTATCGCTAGATGAAAATCGTATGGATTTTTAAAGGATTTTAGTTTGGATTTCTAGGTAATTTTCATTTGAATTTTTAGGCAACGTGGTTTAGGGAGAGATGATTGGACTTTTCTCTAAGGATTAGAGTTAAAAGCAAAGTCGCTGGTGGCCCAAGTTAGGAGGAAGAAAACCCTAAGTTTGTGGGGGGAGGAATACTACTTTTTAAAATTTAAAAACTTTAGATATAGGTAAAAATGTTAGTTTTTAAAACTTATGAGAAAAAATATAATAAAGTTATATTTTTAAAATTTTTTTGTTAAATTACAATTTTTTCTTTAATTTTAACAGAGTTTTTTAACGGAATTTTATTTGTAGATGGATGTTTAGGTTTTTGAAAGGCCAAACGACTATTTCCCACCCAAGGTTTGATGTTTTCTCAAAAGTCCCCCTTTTAACTATAGAAACACCAAACACCCACCCATGATCGATTAAATTTAACCAAACCCTAATGGTGGTAGGGGTAAAATCGTTATTTTTGCTATAATATTAAAAATAAACTAAAATAGAATCTAATTTTGCCCCCCTAAACTTTAAAAACTAAAATTTTCCCCCAGCCTAAGTTTTAAAAAATGACAGTTTCACCCTAGGGTTTGGTTTTGAAATCTCCGGCGACCGTTCCGGCTCCATTGTCGATGGCCTCTCCCAGAGGTCTTCTTCTGGGGAGACAAAGAACTTCGTCTTCCCCGACGAAGTTCTTCGTCTCCCAAGGCGAAGCCGACGTCGATCGAGCCTCCAAATGGGAGGAAAACATTCGTCGGAAGGAGAGGCTGCTTCGGGAGGGAGAGGTCGTCGGCAATGGAGCCGGAACGATCGCCGGAGATTTCAAAACCAAACCCTAGGGTGAAATTGCCATTTTTTAAAACTTAAGCTGGGAGAAAATTTTAGTTTTTAAAGTTTAGGGGGGCAAAAAGAGATAAAATTTTCAGGCGTTAGGGTTTGGTTAAATCTAACCGGCCATGGGTGGGTATTTGGTGTTTCCATAGTTAAAGGAGAGACTTTTGAGAAAACATCAAACCTTGGGTGGGAAATAGTCGTTTGACCTTTTTGAAAATTAAAAGATCACTCTGGAGAATTATTATACCTTAGTTATAAGCTAGGTTGAATCACTGGTATAATAATAAGAAATTACGGTACTTTTTGGAACTTTCTTTTCTTTACATTATTTGTTGTATTGCTTCACTGTCCACTAATGCCCGAATCACACAAAAGTTTAGTTTAGTATATCAAAGCAACATTTAGGTGCTACACTTTCTTTTCTATGAGAAATCAATCCAATAAAAAACAAAATGTTTATGATATCATCTCAGTTTGCACCCATCCTTGTTTCAAAGAGTAAACATTTAAACACACTACGGAGAAAGAAGTTGAAATCATATATTACCCAGTAAACCGAAATTAACAAATAACACTAGTTTATTTGCAATAGTAGCAATGATCACATTCACATCTCAACCCATCTTAAATTAGCCTCTAGGTAAATTGGTGCTGTCCAAATGAACACACAACTCACTTAGATATAACAGCAACCAACCCAATACGAACTCTTCCATTGAAATCTTAACCAAAGTTAGATTTCTTATATAATTTTGAAAGCTCCCTTTACCAGATGAAGTCCAAGAAGATTAATTGTCCTCTTGTACACCTAAATAAACTCACAAATACCCGCAATATTAGTTTATTTCTTATATGAGAGTATAGACATACAATAGTTCTAATGGGCATTTCAACAAACACAAGGGGCCATACTGTTCCTTTATACCCAAAAAAAGACTAAATTAGAATAATTCGGGGGACTATTGGACCTTAAAAACGAAGATTAAAGTAAAATCACCGTTTTACCCCCATGTAGTTTCCATCCGCTGCCCTTCTTCGGGTGGCCTCCTCCCTCCGTCTCCGGCCGCATCTCTGTCAGAGACCGAGCCGCCGTTGGCCCAGCATCCGTCTCCGGAGGACAGAGAATGTGCTGAAATGTCACTGTCGAGCAGACATCAGAGAGATAGATGCTGGCCTGACGTCGGCCTCTCTTCCTCTTCCAGTCTCTGCGTCGTCGTCAAGCAGAGATTAGAGGGATGGATCAGGGGCGACGATTTTTAGTTCGAGCGACTAGAGAGGGGCGACGTTTGAGCGAGAGATTTGCACTGGAAAAGACATTCTGCTCGACGGCGACGTTTCAGCACCTTCTCTGTCCTCTCTTCGCCGGAGATGGATGCTGGACTGACGGCAGCTCAGTCTCGGGCAGAGAGGCGGCCGGAGACGGAGGGAGACCGGAGGAAGGGCAACGGATGGATGCTGTATATTTATTTGTTGAATACCTTGGGCAATAAATAAATATACTCCAATGTATTCAACAAAGAGGCATAGATGCACAAACTGAATATAGAATTAACGAATGTGAAAAAGTAATATTAAAAGAATAGAAAAAGTTTGTGGCTGTATATAATATAATCACTTTGAAACCTGAAGAACTGATTAAATAAATATTATTAATATACACTGTAGATCTTATAAATTAATCAAAACCATATCAAAGGAGAGTAAGATCAAATCAAAATATATTTTTTATTTAATCAAACCTGATGGTTTCTTAATACAAAGTCCTTGACAAGTAAATTAACATTCATTGATGTTTGGTAGGCACGTCAAATTTGGATATGGGAGGTGGATTAGCTCGAGAATGGTGCAAAGCATCGCCAGCAACGTTCATCGGCTTGACCGGACAGGCTAATCCGCCGATGACCGGAATATAGGTACATCCGGAGCCCCCTACAGGAGAGGTAGGACCCCTTTGAAAAGACTGGAATGGCATATCTTTATTCAACAATTCTTCTTCACGTAAAACTCTACCAGCTTTGGATGATTGGATACTCATAAGAAGAAGAGCAAGAAGTAGGGCTGCTCCTGCTCGCATGAATATACGAAGAGTAATCATGATTTCAATTTACGCTTAAAGCAAGCAATGAAGATATTTATAATAATAAATTCTAATTTACACCTTTTTTTTTTTATTTTTTCGGATCAACATTTTTAGTGGAAATGGTTTTTGCATGCGCTTCTTACTTTCCGACAATTGTTCACATGGCAAACGAATAATAGATACACAATGTACATTGGCCACCCTAATCGTCCTTATCGGAATCAGGATTATCAGGAATATTCAAATTAAAGGATACACTTTTAGTTAGTTGAACCAACCAAGGGGAAATTTTTGGTGTTAAATTATAAAAGGAATTGGCATTGGTTATGTCATGGAAATCAAAGTTCAAAGTCTTAACTTGATATAAAAATACATACATAATTAGATATACATAAGATTAATCTTTTTATCAAGATACCACCTTTATTAACTATATAATCCCAAGCCATTCAAATCTATTATTTAATCACTAATTACACCCCCCCTCCCCCATTTTTGGAATTTCTTCTAAATGCGGTGACATGACAAAAATACTTTATGGACACTATTGATTTTGGTTGCGAAGAACATTACATATTTTTTTAGTAAGTAATTAATTAAAAAATTTTATAAATATAATAGAGATTCAAACTCATGACTTCTTTCAATAAGCTTTAAACAATTGATTAAAAGAGTTAAACATCTGTTATGTTTAGTTTATTAAAATGGTGTGTATTTGTTTTTTTCTTTTAAAGATCAATTTTTGTTGTGATCCATGGAGTTAAGTATCACAAACCAATGTTGTTCGGTTTTGGCCAATTTCGATAGAATAAAACCGAAGATGGAGAGAGAAAAAGGTGATGAACGTATATGTAAAATGATGAAGTCAATCGGTAGATTCCACCTTGTACTTTGAAATTTTTAATTTTTCAAAATTATTATATTTAAATTCCACAACTTATATTAATATTTTACTTAAAACAATCATGAGCCAACCAATATCAAGCTCGAATTTGGTTGAAGAGTCAATCTTGAGGGAGCTCGATTACACCCCTACTCCAAAGTGTACTTGAGAAATTAGTATTACCTCATATATCATGCTAAACAACCAACAACAATTAACAAATTCTGAATAAAGAATAAGGGAAAATATAACTTCTTTAACTAAATTGAGTTTACCATGTAAATTATAATGTAACGTCTACCTTCCTCAGAAACACAAAAGTCTCCTTCAAAATTCTGTGCCTACAAATTGCAGCCTAAAGATGGATACAGATACGTCATCACTTTCTTCCTTGGGATCCTCCTGCAACAGAAAGGTGAACAAAAAATGAATTATAAAAAGAAAAAGTGAGATGACAATCTTTTAAAATATTAAGAGTTGTATGGAGAATAGAAAAGAATTAACAAAAATATTGCAACATTAAGACCCTTCATGCTTAAAAAGGTTTATTCAAGAGTTGGTGATTCAATGTATTTGGCAGATTCTGTTTAGTGAGAGCAACATCTATTCAAAGGGAAACTTCAGAAAAGTAGCTGACAAGAAAGACATAACAGTGAAAAAGACAGAAGCCGAGTGCACAATCACCTTGTTTAGGCCTGAGAAATTTATTCTCAAGAATACGGAGTCTTGGATAAATACGAGTAAAATTCTCAAGACAACGCGGTCCATCATCACCATTCACCACCTTCGACTGATCAAAGTCAATACTCAATACCCTTTTCTACACGGATTCATCTCGCCGCTCAGCAGTCTTATGCACAGCCACATGCCTACTGTTCATTAACGATAGGCGTGACGCATATGCTTCACTTGTTCTGCCTAAATATGGCATTCATTGTTTTCAACAGTGTTTTGTTTAATTTCCGTAATTATAATATTTCATTCATCAGCTATTTGATTGAACACGTTATTGCTAGATTTTTATCTATAATTTATTTTGCATTTATACGTTTGGTCTTCAAGTTAATTACTGTGGGTTGCTTCATAATTTGGACCATATTTGTTCAAACTAGAAAACGTGGGCAACAGTCAATAAAATAGACTCGGTTTTAGAGAATTTGGACCTTACCAGTGCCCATATAAGCAGGCATAAACATACCAAATCTTCACCAAACACATTCCCAGAAACATTAATTTACACTTCCATTAAAGAGAATAGAAAGAGTGTTTTAAATCAGCAGACAAATGGCTTCTAAAGTTAGCTTTTTGTCATTTGTGTTCGTTTTCACTATTCTGTTCACTTCAAGTGGCATTCAGTTTGGTGAGGCCACGAGGCCTTTGCACGAGGAACCATTGATGAAGAAATACTTTCCAGGTCTTGTTCTGTCGTCCCTTCAGCATGGCCCAGTGCCTCCAATTACTGGCTCTCCTTGCACTCACATCTCCGGCGAAAGCGGTAAATGTGTCACAGTCAATGAAATGAACTTTGCCGGCCAAGCCGTTCGTACACCACCCCCTTTTTCAGGAAATTTTATTGATTATTCCGTGGCTTCTTGATCATTTACGGAGGAATGCCATTATAACTTTTCTATCGTGCCTTTTTATGTTAAGCTCTTTAATTTTTTGGGTGGGCGGAACCATGCGTAAGTTTGGTTGTCAGGCAGATGTCTTTTTTTGTTTTTTTCCCAAGTCTACATAAATAAGGTGGCTCAAAGCCAAAGGGGCATTGAGGATACGGTCGATAATTTGTATCCTCGCCAAATATAAGTGAATTTTTGTACACATATTTATATTTAATTCCTGTTTTTAAATTATAAAGATTTGCTAATGGTACTATAGTGATGTTCAGTTTGTAAAGAGAAAAAAAATCACACAAAGATAAGTGAACAATCTGAGCATAATAGAGAAATTGATGAACATACTGGGAAAACCTTATATTGAGAAAACAAATTTTAACAATTCATTTCCCCTTTTATAAATAAGTTCATCCTAATTTCAGAAACAAATTTTAATAATTTATATCACACATTACCAATAAGATTATTTTTTTTACTTGATGCTTTCTTTTGTCAGGGAATATAAAATTTAAAAACTATTTCTTTTATAAGTTCAAGTCAAGCTTGGGCTATGATATTGAGTTCAAGCTCATGATTTCAAAAACTTGTCGAACGATATGTAAATATAAAAATCATTGACTTAGCTTACAGCCTTAATCCTTATATTAAAAAATTATATTTTAAATCATTGCATTTAAAAATTTTTATACATATTATTGATGCAATTTTTCGTCGCTAAATGATGTATGCAATTCTGAATTTGCCACAGAATTGACTACAGTAACGACAGTTAAAATTATTAATATAACTATGTTATTCTTTATATAAAATATGATTGAGAGCAATGTTTTTAAAACTAGACTAGTGATCAAATTGATTGTCTCATTGATTTATGGTTCGATCAATTTATTTTATTATCAAATTATAATGAATAGATTTAACTTAAAAATTTGAAAAAAATAAAGTTAATCGAGATACTCATACCTATGAAGATTAGAACATATCATTGTTAAGGAGAAACAATTATTTATTTGATTTCAATGAAACAATTAAAATAAAACAGTCTCAATCTTATGATTTAAAAAAAAAAACATAATTTTGTAAATTATTGTGTATAGAACACATTTTAATAGATATGAGATATTTTTTTCTTCTTTTTTATTTTATTTTTTCTTACAAACCTTTAATAAATTCATCCAATCTAATAAAAAATACTCAAATTATTCAAAAATAATAAAAATTTTAAAAATTGAAAATTTTGGTCAAACCCAAATTTTGACCTATTCAACTGGTCAAATCCGATTTTGACCAGATTTGATCAAGTCAATTAAAAAACTATACTTTTATATTAATTGGATTAGACTTGGAGTCAGTTTCCAATTTAATCAATTAAATCGGTCAGTTCGGTTTGATTTGAAAATCATTGATTGAGAGTATGTGTGGATATAATATAATATAGTTTTTAACATGGTTCATTTTGTTGCTTGGAAGACTACATCTATAATATGTTATTGACAAATTTGGAAAAAGGGTTTCAACAAAGTGTGAACAGTTTTTACGAAATAGATTATTTTGGAAAGGACAACTGAATTTTTTAGAGCTTCCATAGTTTATCATATGTGATCTACCATGTCTAATAATACTCCTTTCTTTTTTTCTTTCTCTTTTTCAGAAATAAAGAGGAATAGTTACAAACGAATTTATTAAAATTCAAATTATGTGCAGTCTAGTGTAGAATTAAAACTTTATTATATTGTTTTCAATGGTGTTCTCCAACTTATGTATATGATCCATGGGATAGTTTTATGGTGACATAAAAACATAAGCATTACTTGGGGTCTAATATAATGTGAAATCGTTTTCTCTGAAATAATGTTTCATGAAGGATTCAAACATTGATTTTCAACTCTTGGGCAGAAATTTCCGCCTTATTTCTCACATTTATTCATCCCCTTCAACACGATTTTGTCACATTTTGATTCAACAAATCAAATAAACTGATCACGTTTTTCCTAGTCTCTTTTTATCCTTTTATTTTCCATGGTCAGCCATCCCTTACAGACTTCTATATATCCAAGAGTAATTGCTGATGTTTTACGTTCTGTATCTCAAATGTTCTGATAAGACTCAGTTTTATGCATTTTCAAATCACTTTCCTCTACGTTAAAAAAATAATAAAAGTTCTTCTTGGTCGCCAAGGTACTGTAAATGTTTGTTAGAATTTTGGACCATCTTGATCAAAAATCAAACTTATTCAAACAATGGCCAGGCCAGGTCAATAACCAAGAAACGGAGCTCGCCATTGCCCTATATATAATTTCATACACAGATAGCAAGATCATCTCCACCACAGCATCATTAATTCTCTTTCTATCTGATCTCAGTTTCATTACAACTTGCGAAGGGGGCTTAACTTCATCTGATCACAAATGGGCTCCAAAATTTCTTTCTTGACATTTTTCTTTGTTTTCACCATTTTGTTTACTTCAAGTGCAATACAACTCGGTGGTGCCACGAGGCCTTTGAAGGAGAATCCATTGCTGAATAAATACTTTCCGGGTCTTGCTCTTGTTCAGTCCCTTCAAGCGGGTCCTGTGCCACCGATTGGCGGGTCTCCTTGCACGCACATCCCCGGAAACAGCGGCGGCAGCTGCAAATCAGCAACAGTAACTGGATCAATGAACATTGCTGGCGATGTCGTTCGTTCACCGCCTGCCATTCCACGCAACGTTAATGATATGGCGGTGGCCTCCTGAAAGTTTAAATAGTTCTGAGAATAAAAAGCAAAATGCAAGCTCTTAAAGTTTCTTGGATCGAGAAGGGTTAAGTTCTTTGAACGAAAATGGAAGTATAATTACATGTACTTATGATCTACAAATGATGTCTTTATTGATTCTTTTTTCCGTGTTCTTATGAAAATTAGATTATAATAAATAATGTATAGGACTATTTGTACGAATAACAAATATAAATTTATATATAAATAGTAATATATTATTATATAATTGAGTATTATTTTATTTCTAATTTAAAATTAATGTATGTTATTTTTTGTGAACACGCTTGTGTTAATTATAAGTGCATAATTTTATTGATTTTAATTTAAATATTTTGCTTTTCTATTCCTCAAAACTCCTTCCTTCTCTTCTTCACCATCATTGTTGTTTATTGATAAGATTGGACCCTGGACATGCGAGAGCCCAATATGAGAGGAATGCATGGTTCCCTGGCGCTTCATCGGATTGGTGATTGTAGTCCCCATCCCTTTAATCTAATCTTACCTTGCTCACCCAGGCTTGTCAGCACAACAAGAGAATGAGAGAACTAATTTGCTTGCTTATGCAAGTGAGGACTGTTTGACTAGGGCACGACAGAGGAGTTTCGAGCTATTTATTATTTGCTCTTCCAAAAACCCAATAATTGTATTGATGAAGAGTTATTGGGTTCAAGGTTCAAGCTCTGAAGTTTCTTTCGTGACAATTTTCTTTGTACTTCAAGTGTAATACTTTCCAGGTCTTGCTTTTGCTCGGTCCCTTCAAGCGGGTCCTGTGCCACCGATTGGCGGAGATCCTTGCACGTTCATCCCAGGATACAGTGGCGGCAACTGCACATCAATCAACATTGCTGGCGATGTCGTTCATGGACACCTGCCATTCCACACAACGTTGGTTGTCTCCTGAAAGGTCAAATAATTCTGAGAATAAAAAGCAAGCTGCAAGCAGCTCTTAAAGTTTGCTTGGAATAAGAAGAGTTAACTTCTTTGATTGAAAATGAAAGTGTAATTAGATTTACTCAGGAATTAATTACAACTGATATCTTTATTCATTCTTTTATTCGTGTTCTTATGAGTATCAGATGATAATAAATAATTGATTAATTCATTTCAAGAATACAGATGAAGGACATGTTGCTTATATGACAAAATTGATAGTGATATTAGAAACCAGTCTTTAATATTATTGTTCGAATCAATGTTCTATATATTCATTTTTGTGATTGGATTGGCTGTCACTTTTTTCTTATTTCAGAACCATCAAATGGTCTTATTGTTTTAATTTAAAATAATTCAATCAATTATAAATATATTTATTTAGATACTTAAATATAATATCCATGATTTGTATATCTATAAGATCGCTAAAGAAAAAAGAATTAAAATAGTACTTTTTTTCAATCTTTCTGTTAATCAACTCTAGCAACAAGAAGGTACTCACATAATTTTTATCCATCTATTTTAAAATTATAATTATAATTAATATTTTACTTTTTTATTATCTTTTTATTTATTTAATTTTTTTTGTCTTCTTCTCACAAGTCCATGTCCATCCCTCTTCTTCACCACCATCATCTCTGGTTGATTTGATCAGACTCTAGGCATGTTAGACCCTAACCTAGGAAGAAGGCATGGTTCCCTGGCGCTTCATGGGACTGATGTTCGTAGTCCCCCTCTCTCTAATGTAATCTTATATCACTCACCCAAGATTCTCGACGTAATAAAAAAAATGAGGGAGCTAATTTGCTTGATTGTGCAAGCAAGGATTGTTCAACAAGGGCATGTGACCATGTCAGAGGAGTTTTGAGTGACTTAATTCATTTTCGACTAGGGCATGTCAAAAGAGTTTTGAGTAATTTGATTTATTTTCAACCAAGGCTTGATATAAGAGTTTTGGTGACTTAATTCAATACCCTTTGATAACCTCAAGTAATTATGTAACTTGATTCATTACCCTTCAGTAACCCTAATAATTATATTAATGAACAGTTGGATTAGGGAAGTGGGGGAGAAATTGAGAAACAGGGACGAATAGAGAGCAATGGGAGAGCTCAAGATGGCGAATGGACATTTGGTGAATAAGTGCAAGGACTTAGGGATGAAAAGCATGACTGTTGCGACAATTTTGGAGGGTGCTAGTGTTAGCCATTATATTTAGGCTAGGAGGGCTAAGAGGTCTCAAAATTTTTCATATTTGATGAAGGTTGAATGCTCAAGAAGGGTTCTATCCAATTGTACAATCTGACTGACAATAAACAATGTTTAGTGACTATTTTAAATTTATAATGTATAATTATTATCTTTAAATTTGTGTAAAAGAGTGAAACAGGGTTAATAAAGTTTTGTGAATAAAATATAATTTAATTTTAGTAAATATTGAAAATAATTATTTAAAAAAAAAAAGGCTTCAAATCAAAATGCTAATATTGAGACTAGTCAAACATATGACTTGACCTAAACCGTTTAATTCAAATTTACATTTTTAAAATATAATATATTATTCTTTTGAACATACGTATAGTATATATTCATGATAAATTAGACAGAAAAAATACTGTTTTTATTGTGAATATTATTCGCATATTAATTTGAATTTTACTAATTAAAAAGACAAACGCTGGTCTTTCACGTTTATTTTACCTTCGACTTCTTAATTTGTACAAATCAAACTCGTAAAGAAGAATTTGTATTAATTAAAGTCAATTCCTAAAATACCAAAATTCAATGCCATATAAATGAATATATATTTCTTGAACGCCACGACGATGATAGGAAACACAAGTAATTTATATCGGGATTAGAGGTGGCGGTGGATTAGGGGAACTAGCTTGAATTAGTCTTATATGACCCATAAGTTGGAGTAGAACTAAAATTAATGTTTTTAAAATAGGATTAGTGATTAAATTAATTATTTTATTAGTTTATAATTCAATTGATTCAATCAATTCAATTTATTATCAAATTATAATAAATAAATTTTGGTTAAAAATTTATAAACAAATAAAATTAATTAAGATACTTATATTTATAGAGATTAAAACATATTTTTTTAAGGAATAATAATTATTTATTTAATTTCAATAAAACAATTAAAATAAAAAAATATCTCAAGCTCATGATATAAAAAATAATAATTTTATAAATTATTGTCTATACAATCTCATGATACAAAAAAAAAACATAATTTTATAAATTATTGTTTGTAAAAGATATTTCAATGAATATGAGATACTTTTTTTTTTAAAATTTTATTTTTGAACTTATTTTTTCTTATAAACTTTAAAATTTATCCAATTTAATAAAAAATAATCAAATTACTTAAAAATAATTAAAATTTAAAAAAATTCAAAAGTTAAACCCGGTTTTGACTAGGTCATCCAATCAAACTTAGTTTTTAACATGGTTTGATCGAGTCAATAGCAAAACCGATTTTTTATATTAATTGGATCGAACTTAGAGTTAATTTTTTATTCAACTAGTTGAACTAATTAATCTGGTTTAATTTTCAAATCATTGCCTAAAACCCATACAATAATAGGTTTTATGTATCGGGTTTGCCCACAAACTATATAAAACCTATAGCTTTGTCGGATTGTACCCTGTAGTAACAAATCGAGCCCAACAGTAATAGGTCGTGTTGTTAATTCTAATAAAATTTTTTATATTATAGTTATTATCTAATTAATTAATTTTTTGAATAATTATTAAAACAGTAACAAATCAGTTCACAGATTTTGTGTCTTGACCAAAGCTCAAATCGAAAAGCTCAATGGCCTGACCCTATTGCTACAGTAATAGACCGGGCCAGCCATTTAAACTCTTTAAAAACACCCCTTGTAGATGTGAAAGTATCAATAAATCCCTAATATTTCAAATCTTTCATAATCTTCTTCCCTGGTTCAATGTCGTCGGCCAACTTGAAAACCCCCCCTGCTCATTATTCCATGTTCTTTTCACCAAAAAAAAATCTGTATTCTTATTATTTATTAATTTTTGACTTTGCTACTTCAGGTTTGAACCTAATTAAAATTGCCACCAAGGCAATCGGAAGTTGACTCAGCGAAGATTTGAAGATAAAATAGGAGGAAGACTGTGCGTTCGAATTCTCCAACAATCAATTAGTCCAAACCAGACTCATCAAAATGGCCGCCAAGGTTGGTTTACTTGCATTCTTTATATTTTGATTTCAATAAAATTATGTCTGTATACTTTTTTATATAATTTAGAAACATAGATGATATATCATCGTATAATTAGATATTATTTTATATTTAATTTAAAACTATTTATACTAGAGATTAATGTCTCACATCGAATAAATACAATATAAGTGAATGATATATAAGTGTCGAATATTGAATTTTAACACAAGTCAATTAATTTTATGTAATATAAGTTTCGATTTTCATCTATTTTGATAATTCAATTATATGATAATATATAATTTATGTATTTAAATTATATATAAAAAATATATACATAATATCACTTAATTCCTTTATAAGTTATTATTATATTCATTCTTTTGGATAATTTTTTATTTTTACTTTATTTCCATCTATTTTTCTTATCTTTTTTAACAAACTTATTACAAATAAAATGAATTGAATTCGATATCAAAATAATTGTTTAAATTTTAAACCAAATTTGAATTCATCTTTGTTCGGACTTGTTATTGAACCCACCCTAAGGTCAAGGCAGTAATAAAAACAAACTTTTTAATCTATAATTAAACACGTTTGGATTCTAATCTATTAGGTATAGTCAAAGAAATGCTGCCCCAAAATATACGTATTCAAATACTCATCTCCAAACCCGATTAATCTTCTCAAATTTAATACGCAATTTTATATATATGTATAGAGAAATGAGGTACGTTGAGTCAGAAACCACTAGATTTTGTCGAAAGTTAACCTTCTATATTCTATTTTCTTGGCAACCAAACAGATAAAACAATGGGAATTGAAGATTAAGAAGCCACTTGGCTATCAATTGGTCGTACAAAAAGCTAAATGGGTGCAGTTGGAATGTCAACTCAACATAAATAAAAAAATATAACATGATTCACTGTAGGGACAATCGGGGATTCACCCAAAACAAGAATAGAATTTACAAATCCTAAGATACATATTTCTTCTAAAATTTACAAAATTTTCTGTACACTGCCATTAATCAAAGAAAAATAAACAAATAAATTTACTCCAATGTATTCTACAAAGAGACATAGATGTACAAACTGAATATAGAATTAATGAATGAGGAAAAAAAAGGGAAAGAATAAAACTATATGTATTTATAAAATAAATATATTTTTAATATATATTATTAAATAATTAGATAATTTTAAATTAATAATAAAATAATATTTAATCACATAATAACATATTATTATGTTTATATTTATTTGTATATTTAAAAGTGAAAATGTTATTATATTTTTTGAATACATAATAGATATATATAATATGTCATTATATGATTGAATATTATATTATTATTATTTTAAAATTATTTAATTATATATTTGTATATTTAAAAATGTTTATGTATAGTTTTATTGAGAATAAAAAATAACTATTAAAAGAATAGAAAGTTTTGTGGTTGTATAATTAACATGAAACCTGATCTTCAGGTTTTTGAATCCAAGCCCTTCACAGGTAAATTAACCTTCATTAATGATTGGCAGCCACACCAAATGTGAGCATGGGAGGTGGATAAGCGCCTGATCGGTGAAAAACATCGCCAGCAACGTTCATCTCCTTGACCGGACAGCCGGGTCCGCTGGTTCCCGGAATATATGTGCATCCGGAGCCTCCAGGAGGAGTAACCGGACCCTTTTGAAGAGACTGCACTTGTATATCTTTATTCAACAAAAGCTCTTCATGCAAAACCCTGGTAGCTTTGCATGGTTGGCTAAGTATAAGAAGAGCAAGAAGAAGAGCTGCCAAAATGAGGCTATGGAGAGTATTCATGATTCTAATATACAAAGTACGAAAATTTACAGGAAGAAATGAGGATATTTATAGCACTGAATTATGAATAATGTGGTTACCACTTTATTTGCTAAAAGATTTTGACTATTGACTACTAGGTTTATTTTCCTATTAAAAAAAATGGAAAATAGAAGAGCTTGTAGGGGACGTAACTCTGTAAGAGCATGTTAAATGAGAGGTTTTTGAACTTGAATTCCCAGGTTTCCTTTTCCTAAAACCAGGTATTAAAATAAATTAAGCTTGATTATGTATGGGATTAAGCAGTTAATAAGGTGTTAAAAGAATGGAAAAAGTCTTTGATAGCTTATTATTAATGTGATGAGTTTTGGGTTCTGGGTTCTTTTCTCTGGTGGTGAAAGGAAACTTCTGGGGGCATGCAATTACTTTTGGAGACCTCGAATGTTCTTCTATACACTGGAAACCTGCCAGTCAGCTGGTCTTTGTATTTATGTCAATGATGACGTTCTTTATGACTTTAAATTGCGAGGAAATCACCGCTAAATCATCCATTAAAGACGCATTTAGTGTTCTTTTGCACCAGTCAAATACAGTTTCCAGTTTTTATCTTCTCCACCATTGCTATTATGGCAAGACTCAGGTTCGTCTTTAGCGTCAAAAGTGTAGCTGGCACAATCAACTAAATATGGGTAAAAGATTATAAAATAGATAGGATCACACTCACACTTTAGAAAGCAGAAAAGTTCAGGAGGGATGGAGGAAATAGAGAAGGGAGCTTGGAGGAGTATAAGTTCAGCGCAAAGATACAGGAGAAATTTTTGCGAGGTCTTTTGGCTGTGGAAGTCGCAATCTTTAGAACAGAGTTGTACACGACAAGTTTAAGGAATGCGACAATTTCAGAACACAATATAAAGAGGCCAAGGGTTTGATGTCATCTAATTACTACCCTTAAGTTTCAAAAGCAAAATTCTCACCCGTCTTTTCTATGATATTACCATTTTATCCTTTTATTGAAATTATAAAATTACCATTAACACTTAATATAAATATCAAATTACCAATATATTTTTAATAGTTTAAAATTTTATCATTTGAACTTTAAAATATTATGTTTAAATCAATCTTAGAAGTGTAATTTTCACTTTTAAAATTATTAAAAATCACATTTTCAAAAATTATAATTTGTTGTCAAAATTTTAAAAAATAAAAAGAAAAACTAAAAGGAAAAAAAGAGAATCAAAAGATTAAAAGAAAAAAATAGAAATTTCAATATAGAATGACATTTTTACTTTTTTATTTAACAAACTTCTTTAATAAAAGAAGGTAACGAATAGGAATTTGGTTTTTTAAACTTTAAAGGGTGGCACTGTCATATCAATAAATCTTGGGTCATTCGGCCTTACAATAAACAAATCAACTACTCCCGAGTCCAGTCTCATCTGCAGTTGACTTGTCCATTTTGTCAACTTTAATAATCTAAAATACTGTTTACAAGAATATCTTAATAAAAAATAGAGAGAATAGCAACGTAGAATGTTGCCCAGACCTCACTGGCGGCAGATTGTCCACCAGCCTTTTGAATTGGGCTATGTTGGATAATCTCTAGGCAATCAAAAACTAAATTTAATCGCTTATTATCAATTGTTTATTCATCCACCAACAGTCCCCTTTTTGGAATTTCCTCATCATGCCACCAGCAGACTACAACACCTGCACGGTAATGACCATAAGCTCACAGCTTACGTCGAGGTTTTAAGTATGGCCAAAGGTCAATTTCCCACCAAAGGTTTAAGAAAAGGACAAATTCTCACCTAATTAACTTTTAAAAACTCAAATACTCATTTGTTTAGTGTTATGAATAAAGGTAAAATTGTTATTTAATTAAAAATATTTAAAAAATAAAATACTATTACATTTTTCTCTTACTCAAGGTTTGAAAAATTATCATTTTTTCCTTAGGATTTCATTTCTTCTCTGACCGACCTTTCGTCTATCGGTTCTTCCTCTAGCCTTCATGATTAAGACGCGGTCATGAAAAAGCCACGAAGATGACAATTGGAAGCGACGTCGTCAAAGATTTGTTGTGCAATAGATCATCTAAAAGCAATGTCTGACACCAATAATCTCTGACAAAGATTTAAAATTTTAGACTAGGAGGAAGAGAGAAGTTAGAAAGGAGAGAGAACGCGACCAGAGACAACGAACTCTGTCATCTCTAATAATAGTTTCAAAACCCTAAGGGAAAAACATAATTTTTCAAATCTTCATGGGAGAAAATTAGATTTATAAACTTAAGGAAAAATAAATTATTTTTTATTTTTATAAAATAATAATTTTACCCCTAATCATAACAATAAATTAGTAAATATTTAAGTTTTTGAAAATTACCGAGTAAAAATTTATCCATTCATTAAACCTGGGGCGGGACATTGACCTTTGGCCTTTAAGTATAAACCGAGGCTGGAATCCACACTAACAGATGCCATAATTAGGCTACTTTGGGAGAAAGCCCGAGCTCAAATTTGTTAATATAATCGATGGCTCAACCTTGATTCAAAAAATCATTTTAAACCCCTCAATTTTTAAAACATTATTTTAATCTTGTAACCTACGTATTTATCATCCATATATTAATATTTTACTTGTGCTAAACCATGAGCTCACAAGATAGCCAAAGTTGTTTACAGCCATATGCCCCAATGTACTTGAGAAATTAGTCTTACCTCATACATATCATGCTAAAGAATAAGGGAAAATATATCTTTAACTAAATTGAGTTTACTACAGAAATTATAATGTAATATCTAACTTCTTCGGTAACACAACAGTCTCCTTCAAAAATCTGTAGCTACAAATTGAAGCCTAAAGACGGACACGGTGACAATTTAGTCAAACAAACTGAATCCCATGTCATCATCACTTTCTTCCTTGGGCTCCTCCTGCAAGAGAAAGGTGAACAAAATATGAATTATAAAACAAAAGTAATGACAAATCTATTAAAATGATAAGAGTTGTATGGAGAATAAAAAAGAATTGACAAGAGTGCTCCAACATTAAGACCTTTCATACATTTAGAAATTAGGTGCGGTACATCAACTTAAAAGTGTATTCTAGAGTTGGTGATTCACTGTATTTGGCAGATTCAACCAAAAGAAAATTGTTCAATCTACCAGCTAAGAGGGATTTCTGAAAGCCTAATAAGAAGTCCCAATCACATCCTTAATAAGCAGGTAAATAAAAGGGAAAAAACAATTAAATAACAATCGCAATGCAATAGCCAATTATGTTTAGTGACAGCAACATCTATTCAAAGGGAAACTTCAAATAAGTAGTTGACAAGAATGACATAATAGTGCAAAAAACAGAAGCCAACTGAGTACACTATCATCTAGTTTATAATTCATAAAACTAAAAATAAAGTCAGCAAAAACTATTATCCAACATACTTTTCAAACAAGTAATATGCCAAAAAAATTCCAGCCAGAGCAACTTTTGCTGCTCCAAAGTTTCCTAAATATGATTTGGAAAATAGTGTGTACGACAACAGAAGAATAAAAAATGAAAAAAGGCTGATTGTTGGACAAGAGAATAGGAAGAAAGAAAACCATATATCTACTGTTCCAAGCACATTGTGCTAAAAAAATGATTGAAACAGATGTAAAGATATCTTCATAGACATTCTAGGACAATAAATTTTCAGAAAAAAAAAAATGAAAGTGTTCGGAAAATACCTTCTTCTCTTCAGCAGTAGCAGCAGCAGTGGCATTACCACCACCAGCAGCGGCAGCAGCTGGTGCAGCAACAGCAACAGGTGCACCACCTATTTTTTTTTAAATTTAGACCAATGTCAATACTGCTTGGACATTCAAAAATAAAAAGAAGTGATAATGCATGTACACCACAATCCACAAAAATTGCTTACTGGAGCCAACATTCAGAATTAAGTCTTCAATGCTTTTCTTCTCAAACAGTTTAGAAAACAAACTCGGCCAGTAAGATTCAATATTCAAATTTGCAGTCTTGACCAGAGTTGCAATCTTCTCAGACTGAAAAATATAAAGAGAGCAAAAATTAAATCAAATCCCTCTTTAAAATAATCATTCAACATACCAGCGGACCCCTGATCCACTACTATATTCCCTCATTTTCTCACAGTAAACAATCCTTTACCATTACTGAAAATGAATATCATTTAAGTACAAAATATTCACACAAACTCAAATGAACTATCCATATTGCCTTTTTCTACAGTTCACACCGTACTTCAAACTCCAGAAACAACAAGTACTTATATTGCAGACTTCCAAACAAATATATAATCATCTACTTCAACATTTTATATCAATAAACTTCTAGGTACTTTGTGCAAAACTATTGATGCTCATAAAATTAGCAAGGTCCCATGTGAAAGAAGGAAACAGATATAGAACGTACAGTAATAGCGATTCCATCGTCCTGGAGAATGAGAGAAGCGTAGGTGCAGGCAAGCTCTCCGGTCGACATTTTTTCTTCTCTCTGCAAATAACACTAACAAGAAAAGTGAAAATGAACATATTCATAGATCCTATCATAGTAAACTTTGCCGAAAAATGCCAATAAATACCACCACCGTCGGAAATTAAGCGCCGGAGAGTATTGAGTTATGGGGCGAAGTTGTAAGTTCTCGTAATATTAAACCCTAAATTTCGGATTTATATATGGTCGGTGAACTTATGTCCTCGGACTCTGGAGTGAGCCCAACAATTGAGAATTGAATCAGGTCCTATCCAATATAGTGGACTCAAATTCAGGAGGGGTAAGGGTGAGGCAAACCAAACCGACTCGAGCTCAATTTGATGTTCGGTTTTTCTGGTCTCAACTTAGTGTCTGGTCCAAAGAAGCCACACTCAAACTGGGAAACCTCAACTCGAGTTAGAATTTATTGATGGTTGGTGAACTTATGTCTTGGGACCATCGAGTCAACCCAACAATTGAGAATTGGATTGGATCTTGTCAAATACAGTAGACTCTCAAACTTGAAGTAGCAATTCAAGGTTTAATAAATAATGTGCGGTCAAATTCTCCAACCTTCAATTAGTCCAAACCAGACTCAATAATTTTTAATTTTTTTTCTCGTTTTTTAAGTGTGTTTTTTTTTTCATTCCGGACAAATTCTTTTTTTCTATTTTACGAATTTATTACCAATTGAATAAATTAAATTTGGTTTCAAACAAACCATTTAAATTATAAATCAAACTCAAATTAATATTTACTCAAACTCGATTCATTCCGAATACACCCATATAGCCGGGATAGTGATAATAACTTATTTTTTAATCTAATAATAAAACATATTTTTATTATTCTAAAAATAATATTTTTATAACTTTTTTTTTAAGTACAATACAGATATATTGGATTAAGAAAACTAACTTCAACATCATATCAGATCAAACGAAACCATATCAGATCAGAGTGCTTTTTTTTTTTAACAGAACCTGATCATTTCTGAATCCAAGCCCTTGACAAGTAAATTAACATTCATTTATAATAGGTAGCCACGTCTAATGTGAGCATGGGAGGTGGTTAAGCTCCAGATCAGTGCAAAACATCGCCAGCAACGTTCATCTCCTTGCCTGGACAGCCTATTCCGCTTTGGCCCGGAAGGTTGGTGCATCCGGAGTGGTCTGAAGGAGGGACCGGACCCCTTTGAAGAGACTGGAATCGCATGTGTTTATTCAACAACACTTGGTCAGGTAAAACCCTGGTAGCTTTGCACGGTTGGATATGTATAAGAAGAGCAAGAAGAAGAGCTGCCCAAATGACTCTATGAAGAGTATTCATGATTCTAATTTACAAACAACGAACACTTACAGGAAGAAATGAAGATATTGATAAGAATGAATTCTGAATATATGTGGTTACTATTTTATATATGATCAATCTGGGATTAAGCACTTGAAAAGGTGTTAATAAAATATTAAAAAGTCTTTAATTGCTTATGTGCCAAGTTTTGGCCTCTAAAGTCTTCTGCTCCCATTGCTTTTGTGCTAATTTCTAACACTACTCAAGTACAATTTCCATTCTAGAGTCTTCTGCTGCCATTGCTCATGTGCCAAGTTTTTGATTGGGTTAACGCCTATGCTAACTATTTTGTGAATTTAAACCGAAGTGACTCAAACTCAACTTAGTATTCTACTTCTCTGGGCTCAACTTGGGGTATATCCTGCATAAATCAGCTCAAGTTTGGTAAGCGCAACTCAAGTTTTAATTCAACCAAATCGATATAAATTCATATTTTCTAATAATTTTTAATCTTTTTATGTAATTCATATTCATCTTTAACTATTCTTTTTCTCCTTCTTCGGTGCTTTCCAACAGTTTAATTCAACAAACTCGTCGTAAACTTATGCAAACTCAAATTTAAACTAACCTTATTAAATTCAAATCAATTCCTACTCAAAAACTTGAATCCACCACTAAGGAATGGACAATTTCTGCAGTATTGAAGACTTTCACCTGTCTATCATATTTTGTAATTTAATCCATCTAATCATAGTGATAACAGCAAGCTTTAAATCAAATTTATCAACCATTAACCAAAAACCAAAACACATCACGGCCTCATTTTCTAAGGAAAAAAACTAAATAACTTGATAAAACAAAGGCAGAAACACTCTTTACAAAACAGCATTCTCCTCAAGGAAAGATTACATCCTCACTCCAAATCTAATACCCAACAATTCCCTCAAATACATTATTACAACGGAAAAATAACCCTCAAATTGGAGGGCTAAATCCGTTGCAACTTCCTTTACTTTCCATTTGAAGGTCTGAATACCGTGTATCCATTAACACCACATGACAGATTTGAATACTCTGGGTGTAAATAGGGATAACCGTCACCTTCCCCCTTCTTCACACCTAGTAATGATAGATCAGAACCGGTCATCTGCCAGAGAGTTGGAACCATTCCATCTATTTGCCCATTTGAATAGTGCACTGCACTTGTTTGGGGAATATATTCCCTTGCTGAATCATAATGGCTGCTAGAAGAACTATACCCCCGCTGGAATCCGTCATTGTGGTAACTCCTTGTCCTTTCAAACCTACATGAGCTGGATGAGTCACCTGAAATCCTCATATCGCCTGGGAAAGAAAACTGTCGATTTAAAATGTGTGGTCCATTGCTGAGAGACTGAAGGACTGTGCTCGCCCTAGCTGCCACCCCAGCTCCGTGTTCTTCATCAAGCAGGTCATTGATGATATCAAGGTGAGGAAATTCATCTGCCAAACCACCTTGGGTGTGTCTTCCAGATGTAGAGGCAGGAAACTCATTAGAAAAGTGCTCCCTGGGTCCCAAGGGCACAGGCTTGTATAAGTCAAGGTTTTGCATATCATTGACCAGGGAAGAAGGATCAGGGTGCATCATTCTGTTGCCATCCCTTTGGGAACTATCAACCCAATGGTGCCCATTCAGTAAGACATCCCGAGATACCATGCCAAAAGGAAAGCCTGACTGGACTGGGTTTGGCTCCATCCTTTCTGAGCTCTGGGGTATATACATAGGTGCAGATACCATGGGAGGCTGTGGTGAATATGCAAGTGATGGACTCACCCCCAAACTAAGAGAACCGGGATGAGTTAAACTAGATGAACTTGAACTAACATGGCTTGCGATTTTGGCATTTCTATAGGACTGGGGAATATAACTATGAGTAGCAGGTGAGAGATCAGGACCTAACCGCCCAGCTGCACTAACTGAACGGGCAAGTAGTGGGGAAGTATGCACCATGGAAACAACAGGAGCAGCTGGGCGAGGGCCGGGGCCAAGAGGGGCACTAGAAGGCCTTGACATCATAGGTGGCTTCTGTTCCAGAGGTTTTTCAGACGGCTTTGACACAGCAGCCTTCTGGATCTCAGACCTAACCCTGCTAGTTGATTGGGATGAAGAATTCAATTCTGCTACTTGATCAGTCTGTTGCAGACCATTTGAAGCTGCTTTCATATTTGGAACGGGATCTGCAGTGGCAGCACTCTTCGGATCTGACTTCAATTGAGCAGTGGACTGCATATTTCTAGGTGGGCTTCTTGGAGAGGATGATACTGCTGTCTTCTCTTTAGGTCTTTCTGTATCCACTGGAACTTTGCTAATCAGTTTCTTTTGTACTGGAACGACTTCCTGTTACATGAAAACTTTCCTATCGTCACAACATTAAAAAATATAAAAAAACTAAACACACATATTTAATATAACCCTCTGAAGAAAAACCAAAAGCTTCAATGATTTTAGGAACACACACACACGCACACACACACACATACATACATATAGGAAGTAAAGAAAAATATCATCCAATATTTGAGCTAACACTCAAAAAATATCTTTAAACAGTTTGTACTAAAGAGTATGTGTTTGCAAAGACCATTTAATAATTCATTAGCATAAATCCAAATTAAGTACAAGGAATTGCTTTTGTTCACCCCCTAAACAACTATGTTCTGTAAACATGTACACGTGTCGTGTATCAACAAATGCAAAAAAGTAAACAACTTCATCAACAAAAGATAAAAGGTCACAAATATACAGATGTTATGACAGCTAAACTATGACCATTTATTAGTTTAATTGGAGAAGAACCAGTAAACCATAAAACAATCATCAAGCTTGCAAGTACATGAAAATTTCCCACAGGAAATGCACAAATTTTACATGTATTTGGAAATATGAATCCTCCTATAGAGTGTGTTACACGTAATTTGAAATAGAAGTGCCCCCAAAAAGAAAAGTTGGAATAAAACAGAATGATTTGCACATTAAAAGTTCTGCAAATAATTTTAATAACGATAGAAGGATAAGACACTAATTTTACGATCTGCTATGCTGTAAAAGTCAAACAAAGAGACAAAAAAAGGAGAAATTCTTCCCACATAATAAAGCAAACAAACAAAACAACTTTGATGCGTCTTAGAAAGCCAACAAACAGATAAAGTCAATAAAAAATGAATTCATAACTTACAAGCTTCTGACATACGTGCTACTAATAGCATTAAAATTTGCATGGTAAAGATATATCCAAGATTTGGGAGAGAATTATGCTAAACCACCTTATTGCTTTCAGAGACACCATTATGCTCCCCAGCATCTGTAGCAGACCTAGAAGGCTGATCATCCGATTCATTTGCCCAATTACTACCATCATGTGTCACCTTACCTCGTTGGTTCTTCCCTCTTCAAATTCAAAAAAGCCAAGCCAAATGAATTCTTATGCGGTATAAGAAAAATAAATGTAATTATTTGTTTACCTGCAAGGTGACTTTTGATTTTGGTAGTTTAAGGTGTTCCCTCTATAGGGTCCATTCATCACAACTGATGGGACTGAATCAGTAGAACACGTTGATGAACTATCATCCATTAGAATCCTTTTTTCAACCATACCATTTGGCACAGATGATAGGCTACAAATTCCACTGCTACTGGCTTCTGTGGCAGGAGTAACTTCAGATGCATCAGTATCCCTGTCTTCTGAATCAGGCTGAAGCACTTCAGCAACTCCATCCACTGAATCAGAAACATCTGAAATATCTTCCAGCATGTCAGGCTTTTCAAGCACAGGCTGAGCATCTTCTGAAATGGATTCCTTTTTCTCTTCACTCAGGTTTTCTCCTTCATGCTTGTCCAAATTACCAGCACTAGGCCTTTCCTCCCTCTTTTTTTCTTTCCCTTTGCGATTGTTCCGTTTCTGCTTAGCCTGCAATATACAAGAGAAAAAAAAAAAAAAGGAAAAACAATCCATCCATGAGAAAAACTACAAAGACTTTAATATTGGCAAACTCATTTCATTATAAAGTTTCAATAATCAATAATAAAAGCATGCAATAAATAAGCAAATATCATAGCCCAAAAACTGCTACAGGAATAAAAAAAAATTTAACAGCGGATATTGCATGTCAGCTACTATAAATAAAATCAGGTGATATGGCTAAAAAGTGATTATGTGATGACATAAATTATAAATGCCAATCTTATCCAAAATTTCTCAAATAAATAAATTTCATACATAAATGATAAGATATACCCAATAACTTCAATTCAATAAGCAGTCAAAGGTCTGTGATATCCCTTTGCTAAATGAAAACTCAATTGTAGCTCTCAGTCATACCAAATGAAGACTACGATACCATACCTGTTTCTTTTTTGTTTTCTTCTCCTTTTCAGCTGCACCACGTTTAGCCTTCTGCTCACTTTCAGCCAGCCATGCTGCTTCCTCTTCACGAATTAGCTCTTCTTGCCTCTCCAATGCAACAGCTTCCTGATAGGCAACTTCAATTTTATTGCTGTATGCAACAATGAAAATAGTTTAGGCATCTATGTTTACTGACAAGCCGGTAAATATAATCATTACACTAGAACCTCAAGGCTAATAAATTCCAGCAGCACAATCCAGACATAACTTTGCAGTGAATTCCATCAAAAAGAAAACCAACAAAGATTGTGCATAAGGTGCCAAATAATGAGAAGACAAAATTGAAATTTGTAGACAGCACGGGAAAATATACTTAACCTACATGCTTAAAACAGCTGCAAACATTAATAGAACTCCAAATTGCCTATGTGATTCAGTTGTAGAAAAGACAATAATTTTTCAGCAATTTGAAATGCATAATAAACAAATATACTACCTGAATATATGGGCAAGGACAAAAATTTCCACAGTCCTACGCCCCAATTCTGTAAGTCGCCTTTCATCCCGCTCAATTGAATCCTTGTTAAAGTCTTCCCCCGAGCTACCATCCTGTATAATAGAGTACATGTTCCTATGTCATTCGATGAAACATATAGTTAAATATTTATGTATAAAACAAAGGTATTATGATATAAGAATGTAACTTCCATTTTACTGAAATTTCACATCAATGTATATACTCAAATCATTGATGAAACCAGCATAAAAGTTAATAAACTAGATAGAGCATAATACAAAAATAAATAAATAAATCCAAGTCAAAGAACGGCCATCAAATCCTAATATTACAGCATGAGCAACACCAATTCTTTTACCTCTACTTTCAGATTCATATTCACCATCTAATTATTTGTAACAGAAGCATTCATAATGTAATTTTACATAAACAACCCTTCATAAAATAATAAAAGTGAAAAAAAATACAACGGATGAGAATTAAAATCTTTAAGGTATGTAACTACAGAAACTGCTGCTGCCAGAATTTGTATACACAAGAGAAACCACTCTACCACCACTGATGCTGCCACAAATATTGCTCTACTGCAAGCAAAACTGATCTACCATCACAAAAAGCTGGCAACAATACCCCAAAACCACCATAAACTAAGACCAAGTCCCAACTCCTCCAAAACCCAAAAACCTACCCAAACAAAATCCACCCTTCACTGCTTAACTTTTCAAGGGCTAACAAAAAGTCAACATAGAAAATAGCACATGCAAACACAATGTCAGTGGTTTAGAAGTTCTGAAAGGTCCGAACATTAACCAGAATGATATTGATTAGAAGTCATTCAAATAGAAATGTGAAAACCACCTCCAAACAAACAATTGAAAGGAATGAAAAACCTCAAGCTTCAAACAACCCATGACATCTCCAGTTCAATCTAACCAAGGCATAACTACATCATACCAGAGTCATGAAACCCACCTTCATACGATTTTGAGGACCCTTCTCATCTTTTGGTGGCAATGGTTCCAAGGCAGCCCTCTCTAGTAGCAGCAGCACGTCATCCACCAAAACAAACATATCATTCTCTACATAAACAATAGGAGCTGGTGTTTCCTCAGCATCCAACAACTTTGGCCTCACTTTCTTGCACATGCCCTGCCCTTCAAGAGCCTTCAATCCACTATACAAGGAATCCATTACCAAAGTAGATGTGACTTCCTTTTCTATAAAAAAGTGTTTCACAACTACTTTCAGAATTACATCTGTTTTCTCTCTAGACATACGTTGCCTTGCATTTTGGTCAATTCCCAACCAGAAAGTACAGAAGCTGCCACAACAGCGATACATATATTAGTATCAAACATGCAAAGTTCTCATGAAAACCACATAAAATTCATGGGAAAAGCTCCAAACCATATCTAACAAAGGTAATATACAATCTTAAAGGAATAATCAACAATATAAGTCAATCAACATGAACATACAATACCTTGACCACCGAGCTCTGTCCTCTATCAACCTCCCAAGCTTCCCTCGTCTTTCTTCCACAAAACGCCGACATATTTGTTCTACATTTGTCAAATATACCCTCACAAGTTCTCTCCTATACTGACAATCAAGGCATCGAAAAGGGCGATCTGACTTCTCCCTACAATCGCAAAGCAAAATAAATACATCTATGTTAAAACATGCATCAAAAGGAATATAAATATAGAAGCAATACAGAAAAAAGCCTCAAATAACACAGAAATACAAGGTTTAGAATATAAATGAGAGAAATGATTAAGGATATCAAGTTATAAAATGCAAAACATGGCATATTTTCTAATAATTTCATAACACATTTAGCAACAAAATGTGGTTATGAAAAAAAAATATATTGTGCTGTGGTGCTACTAAATAGTCACAAGAAAGTAATGATCAAAGTTCACAAGTTACCAGAAACATAAACATATTTCACATTTTCGTTCAACAAAATACATTTAAAAGAGCTAGAGGATTACAAAATACACATCCTTATTCATCACAAGTCAAAGACAATGACACAAGAACATTTCCATGCCAAAATCACATATCTAGGACTATTCTTGCAAAAATATTAAGGAAATTCTACATAATTTTTACTTTGTAAAACAGATGAAGCATTGAAGATACCTTATGACTTGAACTTGAGCCTTTATAATCAAAGTGTCACCATCTTTAAACCCATCAGACACTTTTGATAGCTCCATGAACTTTTTCCAACCCCAGTCATGCTCTTTCTTCCAGAACCGATGTAAAGTATCTGCAAATTTTGCATTAACTAAATTAAATCAAGAACCTGTATATGTTAAACAAAAACTCTTTTTTAAGCCAACCAACCAGAATATTTTGATTTCTTTGGATCTCTATTTACAACAGCTATTGTAAACTGAGCAAAATGACTCCAGCCTGTATTGCAACAAGAAGATAAACCGCCTGATCATAACCATAAATACAGGAGGAAAAAAAAGGATAGTTTATGCAATATGAAACTCATTGGTGTCAAACCTGGCAGGAGTTTGTCATGATTCGCAACACAAAGAAACAAGGAGAGATGATTGCAAACATCACAGCCCTGGGGATAAATCAAAATATACCTGTGAACAACAGTAGAAAGCGTTATCGCAACAAATGTAGTAACTTTTCAATCTATAAGATGGAAGGCATGACCTACTAGAGCAGCTAATGGAAATAATTTAACAAATTTTGACTTCAATGAAAAATTCTAAGCAGAAATTTAATAAGACTTCCAGCAATTAATGGATGAATAACCCATCATACAAAATGAATAATAATGTAGACAATGTACATTACATAGAAACACAGATATGTTATCATTAAAGTTTACGGTAAAAATTATAAATGATGAAAGAGAAGAATTAGAACTATCTGAAAATTCAAAAGGCAAATCTTTCACTAGTGTTAACTAATACCTAAGCATATGAGGGTTGTATATTAACACATATGACTTGCTGACACTGAACATACAAAGATATAATCCGCACAAATTAATAAGAGAAGCAATGGAGAAACTAAATATACTGAAAAAAAAAAAAAAAGAATGAGAAACCATTCATACTCAAATCCTCATACCATTTGTAGCCACCAACTTCAAATGCACTACTACGGAGTTCTCGTTTGCTAATCTGTGAAAAATTCTCTATCTTCCACGTGTACCTTCCATATAACTCAGAAGGTTTTGGCCCTACAAAAAAGTGATCTTTGTTAGAGCAGTAGAATGGTGGTAAGAAATGACTGACAATAACATAAATAACAAGAAGATAAGCCAAACATGTGCAGCTGTCTCAGTCAACTTCCAAGTTTAGGCTACTGGATGGAAAAGCTAGCATATTTTGGTTCCATTAGCATCACCTTCCCACTAAACTGCCTATACGCACCAGTAACCATATAGAATAAAAAAATCCTCCACAGAGTAACAATTGACATATTCTCCATATAAAGTATGCAAAACCAAACTAAATGAAAGTCTAAACAATTTAGCAGCATGATAAAAAAAAATTTTTAATTTCTGTAAGCTCAAACAAGGTCTAAAATATCTAAGATCAAGCATCATATGACACGGAGCTCACTTATTCATCTATATATTACATATTATTAGCAATCTGCAGATGATAGTTTCCACCTTAAAACATTTCAAGAAATAAAAACAGAAGAAAAACTGCAAAGTAATCTGCTTTTAGAGCCAATGACTGCATCAAGTGAAATTTATTTTCCAATATTGCATTATACCATCATTTGCTTTCTTAGCTGGGAATACAGAAAAGAAAACGGAAAACCTCTAAATTTCTCAATCTTCCACTTAGTTCACTTAGTCCAATATTGTTTTGGAAAGCTAATTAATTAATTCAATCTTGTTGCATAGTTTCTAAAAGATTCTGTGAAAATAATGAAAAAGGAAAGAAAAATGTCTGCGTGTTCCCATGACTAGCACCTTTTGAGACCAGGTAATAAATTCTCAAGCAGATAAAGAAGTACAAAAACAGGAGAAGTATAACTGATGTATAACATATAATTGATGGTAAAGAGTATCAAAATGCCACACAAGGATATAAAATACAAGGCTCTAAAACTGCAAACAAAAGTTTTTAAAACTAATAATTTGATGTTTTCACAACCTACCAAACATCACTTGAACAGATAAATCAAGTGCCAAAAGCAAGAAAGTATTCAAACCCATAAAATCTACATATTATCCCATGACCAATTATAATCATCCATTTACTTTAATCAAACAATATTAGGGTGTAAAAAGTATTAGAACTTTAGGAAATGCAATTTTCACCCTCAAGCTCCTTGGGCCATATAGACATTATATAATAATAGCCCATAAGCTGGAAAACTCAAAAAGAATCATGTTAATTATCAAAGTATTTTGTGTTCATAATCGCTGTCCCCTTCCTTTTACTTGAGGCTCTTCCTCCCCTCAGAACTTAAGGCTAAAGACAAAATGACATAATTGCACAGTTACTTAGAATCATGGAACACAAACTCATATTTACAATAGGGTGCCAAAACCATACAGCCATCATCGTCGTCGTCAGTATCCCAGTAAGGGGGCGAAGTAGAGGGAGTTCCATTCTCCACCTGCTCAGAAGACCGCCACTCTGCTAGTGCATCCCCTGATTGGCAACGCTGTCCACTCGAAATCCCCTCCTCAGACCTTCCCACTCCAGCCTCCTCACTCGAAACCCCCGCCATTTCAGAATTCCTTCCCCCACACTCCTTCGACTCCACTCCCTATGTTACAACATACCCACATTAAAAAAAAAATAATAAGCCAACATCAGCGTTAAACATCACTTCAGCCAAAAATAAACATTAAAAACATTACAAGCGCTAACAATTTATCAAAATATTTTAAAAAATAAAAACCCGCACTGAAAACCATAAATGCTTTAAAAAACGTCTCAATTATTAAGTAAAAATTAAAAAAAAAAAATCAAATAGTCTGGCTTCTGAAAATTTTCATCGCTAGACTGATAAATTATATTTTTCAATGCCTCTGAAAGGATATTAATACAAAACACCGAAAAATCAAACAATCAGAAATAAACTTGAACATCAAAATCTCAAGAACCCAGTTAAAGAATAATCAACTAGATTGAAAACTGAATAAAGTACCAAAAGAAACAAGAGGTTAATAATCAAAATCACCCAGATAAACCCAATTACAACATGCGATAAAAAAATATTAAGATCGTCGAAGGATAACCCAAAACCCCAATCAAAATCAAACCCTAAAACAGGAAGCAAAAAATCAAGGAATTAAAAAACGCCGACGACATCGCACAGATCGAACCTGAAACCCAAGAACAGAGCGCTGTTCCCAAATTGGGTTATGACAGCTCTTTGAGATTTTAGAGAGAAGAGAGAAAGATAGAGAGAGGTCCAATACAAGGAGCAGCAAAGAGATGAGAAGAGAAAGCAGGACCAAAAACGAAGATTTGTTGCCTGATTTATTAAATAATTTAATTTTCGATTATGTCACTTTTCTTATTATAATTAATTATATAGATAAAAATAAAAAGTGTCAGAATGGGGAAGAGGAACGAGCAGGGTGTCACTTATTTCAATTTGATTTAATGTGATTTGGTTTTATTCGTAAAATAGCCTTTCAATTTAATTTAGTCTGATTAGGTTTTATTTATAAAATAGTTTAATTTTTAATTAATAAATTATTAAAAGTAATTTTTAGTTTAAATTATAGTTTAAATAATTTTTAAATCAAATTAAATTGTAAATGGGATATAATTATATTTAGCATAATTTTTTAATAAAAATTAAATTTATGATTTTTTATATTTTTTTATATTTTTTTATATTTATATTATATTATATAAAATTATAATTTTATTAATTTTATTAAATAATAAAAAGATAATTTAAATATATTTAATTCATAATTTGAATTGAATCAAATATTTTTTTCTATTTAGTTTTATTTGATTTAAAATTTAAAATAATTTAATTTAGTTTAAAAATATCTTGAAATTTTTTTTAAATTATATTAAATTAAACCATGTGCACACCCCTAACAACAAACAAAACTCCAGAGGGTATTTGATTGTCTTTATTCCCTCTCTATCTTCTCTATTTTATTTATTTAATTTTTTTAAGTTCATATAATACTAAGAAATTAATTAATTAATTGATTAAAGGGTAATATTTATACATTTTTAAAAATAAAAGGAAAGAGGTCGGTGAGAAATTGGACAGTGGATGGACACGGAGGTGGCAACTAAGGTTAGATTCGAATCAAATCGAGCTCAATTTGATTCGATTTACAGTAATTGAGTTCAAGCTCGAGCTCGCTGTAAATAAGTTTGAGCTTGACTCGTTTCAAACTCGAGCTCGGTTGGAACTCGATTTAAGCTCAAGTTTTAATTAACTCATTATCAAAATAACGTCATTTTAATATATATTGGTTAAAACGACGTCATTTTATATCAAAAATTTTAATCTGTGAGCTTGACGAGCAGCTCAAGTTCAAAGTTGCAGGCTCGAACTTGTTTGAGGTTAGTTCATTTTAGACTCGTTCAAACCAAGTTCGAACAAACTTGGTTTGAATCCAACCTTAACGGCAACTGCTCTTGGGGCTTCACTAGGATTTTAAGTTAGGGTTAGAGGTGTATATATATACCAAATCAAGTTTGAATACTTTTTAATTTGAGTTTGACTTAAATAAAAAATAATTCAATTTAAGTTTAACTCAAATTTGTTGAGTTAATATTAAGAGTGGTTTGAATTTGATTCGAATAAAAATAATTTGGGTCAAATTTAACTTAAATTTATGGCTTGAATATATTGCTTAAATTCGTGATTTATTAATAAAATGACATCATTTAACAATTATTTAATATAATTTAAATTGAGTCACAAGCTAAGTTCAAATCAAATTAAATCATTTATTTAATTTGAGAGTTAAACCAAATCGAATTCTTTATAACTCAAGTTCGATTCAATTTTAAAATGAACCAAATATTTTAATTCGAACTCAATTTATATTTGAAATAAACAAATTTAAACTGAATCGAATTAACCCGAGTTAACTTTTTCTATGGAAAATAGTTTTCTATCCTTTCATTTAAGATGATTCCTTAACGAAAATGGATGAGGAGGAAGAATTTGATTTTTGAAACTTAATTGGTAATATTTGTTTTTCAGCAAATTTTGGGTGGGACGTATTTCGGTCTTTTATTTTTATGACCGTTAGAACTGGTGGCAGTTAGGGTTTTGGGATGATGTGTTCTGCGATAAATGGGTTGGGCCGGTTCGGATAGGCTGAAAGATTATGGGCCGGCAAGCGAATAGTATTCTTACTAAACTATTGTGTTATTGGATTATATTAGAAATACAAACTATATATAATATCTAGCTTCACATAAAATAAATGAATAAATATTATATAAAAAATAATTTCATGTAAATCATTGTTAATATGATTTCTCTGTAATGAACTAAAGTATGAAAAAGTAGAATATGATAATAATTAAAATAGAATATGATAATGACAATTTTGAAAAGAAAATTATTTTATTTTATTTTTTTGTAGATAAATAACTTTGTTATTTACTACGATAAAAATAAAAGAAATAATAATAATAAAAATGTTTCTTAACATGATTTGATTGATAATTTGAGGGTTTTTGATTGATAATATTTTTTTATCTCATATTTTTATAATAGTCTTTCATATTTCTATGACAAAGAAGTAAGATAATTGAAAATATGGTATTTAAGTATTTTTATCGCATAAGTGACACATGGAGGATTGGGGTAAGGTAATGAGACATTGGAATAATGTCAGAGATGAAGACGACATCTTTGTCGAGATCATCTTTGTCGACGACGACGACATCGTTTAGGAGGGGAAAACGTCGCACGATCGAAAAGAGGAGACGCAGGGGAGGAAGAGACGTCCCCTAGAGATCATCAGTCGTTGCTAGAAAATTTAATTTGAAAGTTTGGAAACCCTCGGGGGGAAAATATTGTTTTTAAAAACTTGGGTTGAGAGAAAATTGTTAGTTGTTAAGATTTTGGGGTAAAATAAAAATTAAATTTAAGTTTATTTTTAATATTATAAATAAAATAATGATTTTGCCCTTGAATCCGTCAATCTGACGTTTTTTTTAACAGTCCATAGGTAGGTAAATGGGTTTTTCAAAGTTAACGAGTGAAAATTTGTAGAAAAAACATACCTTGGGTGGGAAATAGTCCTTTGGCCTTTACATTATTAAAGAGTTTCGATAACTATTTTTTGTATATCTATTAAATTCTAACATGTGCCACAAAATTACATTAAATGGTGATGATTACCTTATGGCGATCTAGATTTGTTTATATAACTTAATGAAGGTCATCCATTATTTTTAGATTTTCTTTAAGACTTTCGGTGTTTCTTGATCTTCCGAAAACTTCAACAAAATTCTTTTTTTAAATTGTCTTATAGATCTTGTTATTGAAGTTCTGCGATGAATGTCAGTTACCAAGTATTATTTATCTACATTTCCAATGTCATGTTGATTTAGAGTTGTTTTCTCTTTCAAAGCCAATTGTGACATTGACATATGATAACGTTTAGTGGATGCGATCTGCTACGAGAGAGTAGCCTTTACATTATCACTGCATGCATAAGAATGATGTTCATACGCCGTCACTTTGATCCACGAATTTGGAAACTAAGGTTGCCTTGCCAATCAGTTAGAGCATCAACACACGATGACACTCCATAAACTCTTAATGAGATATCTTTCTCATGTATTTTAGAAATGTTATTTGACATGATTTTTCATTACCGAAACAACCACCTTACCGTCCTTACAAGCAACACCTGTCGGTTGTCGCCACCCTACCACCATCACGAGCACCATTTACTAATATCCACATAATCACACTCTCGTCACCATGAGCACCACTGGTCACGTAGCTCTGTTGAAGACTATGTATTAACAAAAACCCACATCCAACGAATGTGTGATAACAAGAAGGAAGAACAAAAAAACCAAGCAAAGGCAAAGAGTCTCCTGCCGGCTGTCTAAGAGATTTTCTGTCCCTATTATTTTGTGTTGTGTAATGGAGCTTCTGCTCCCTTAGCTGTTGTTGCAGCTTGTCAAACCTCAAGGTGCATGCCCTGCAAAATTGCTTGTCCTTCTCCTCTGGCTAACCAATCGGAGTTGGTCCTTAGCTGTGTTTTGTATAGAATGTATAGTCAGAGCCGCTTCGGCATTCTTCCTGTATACTTGCTTTTGTTTTGGACTACTTTTGTTTTTCTCTTTAGTCCTATCTTTATTTACGCTCAGATAGTAACTCAAGAGATGATCTCTCTTTGTAGCTTGTTATGCATTAGTCTTATGATCCTGTTACCTTCTTTTTGGTCAAATGAGCTTTGGTTGTTCCGGTTCTGCCTTAAGGCCCATTTTGTTCTTAATATACTTAAAAAAAATAAAAAAGGAAATACCTATTATTGAGGACTGGATACTATAATTCAAGATTTAATGGTCAGAAATGTGCAAATTATTGCCTTCTTAAAAAGATTTGAGTAAGGTAATATTTAAAAATAATATTAAACTTTTTAACTGATAATTCAAATTTTTAATTTTAATTTTATTATTATTTTATGTGGCTTTAATATAATTTTAAAGCGTCGATGAAGGTTTGACATAATAAATGATATGTTAATGGCTAATAATAAGACTACACATTATTTAGGATAAAAATTTAAAAATTCTATTTAGAAAATTTAATATTTTTAAAATTTAAATTTGCATATAATAAAAAAGTATAAAAATTCAAATTCTTATGAGAAAGGATCCGCATATGCAAATATTTTTATTAATTTATTATTCAAATTATATTATACATTCTTATTAGTTTATGTAAATTATATAAATAAATTATAAAAAATATTCATTCATATGGAATTATAAATTGATAATTTTTTTTTTAAACTAGTGAGATTAAAAAAAAAAAAAGGATTTAAAAACTAAAAGATATTGAATCCTCAAATCTGACGCACCTGGGCGGCTGGACAGAAGTCGGTGGCGGATCTTTCTTGCGGTTCGCTTCGCAAAGGCGTGTAAGTTTACGTTAATGATATTGCACCACATTTTATCTTTTCTTTAAATTTATCAATCACTCTCATTTAACTTTCCCGCCCAACGTCCGGCGCCGGTTCGATAACATTTCACACATTCAACTGAAATTTGCAAGGTTCCTCAAAATTATCAATTTCTGTCAGGTTTCGTGTCCATTTCATTTAATTATTTCTGAAATTGATTTTACTAAGGATTCTTTCCTTCTATCTCTAGGGCTTGAATTGGAGCTCAGATAGAACGAGCCAGTTTAAATAAGTATTGGGTTCATTTTCATCACAAGTCAAGTTTGATGCTATACTAGTATTGGGGCTGACTTTGAGCTGTATTTTTTGGATTCCAACTGATAGCTTTGTTCAAGTTCGGCCCCGATCAAATCCAGACCTATTTATGTCCACAAAAAGCTATTTTTTAATCTTTCTTTCATTTGAAGAGATTAACATTCACAGTGGTTGTTAAAGATAATGTCAATCTGGGGTTTCTTTTTTCTTTTGATAGAGGCTTGGTCCTTTGAAGAGTAAGGTTATTATATTTTTACTCTCTTTCTTGGATGCTTTTGCCTCACTTTGAATCTATATTTACATAATTCTGTTACTGTTATTATTTAGATTTTGACTATAATTAATTGTATCCTAGTACATTTATTCATTATGAGAGTTGAGCAAAGCATGTTTGATATTACTGATACCAGTCTTACTTGTGTAAAATTGCACTATTAATCTTACTTCCATTTTCATTGAGGAAAAAATTGAATTATTAGTGGTTTTGGATTTTTGGATGATTGCTTGGATTAGGGGTCTAGATATATGTTGGGGGAGTTACAGTTATTGATCTTATGTTTTTTTTGGATCAGTGGTTACTAGATGGTTGGATTTCTTGAGCGTTGTAGAAAAAAAATTTAGAATTCCTGGGATTGAAAAAGGTTGAAGTGGAAAAGTGTTGTGAAGTGTTATGTGGTGACTGAATAAGGTGCATTATGGACGACAACTTAAGGATAGAGTTTTAATCTAAATAAGGTGCATTATGGATGACTTCCTAAGGATTCATTTAGAAAAGTTAAAGGTAGTTACTTTGATGTGCTGTTTGAGCAAATTAGGTGGAGTCTTGAGATGTTGGTGAGAGCTTGTTTTTATAGCCTTAGTTGATGCGGATAGGGTTCCTTAAACACTATGTTTTTGGGTTTTTATGTGACTTTTGATTAACAAAAAGCTTATATGATTAATCATTTGCTATGATTTTGAAGAAGATTTAAGGTTGATTCAAATTAGTGTTTATGTGATTAGTTTCAGAGTGCTGGAGGATTCATTAGTTGAATATAAGTTGTTGGTTTATGTAGGTTCCTATGACCTTGCTGCTAAAATCACTCCTTAAACCAAAATAGGTAAGTAGATTTTAGTTGTTTAGGGCTGAGATTCATATGAATTTGCTTTTGGGCTTCTCGCAAGTGTCGTTTACCCAAAACATGTTTACTTAGTTATGAGGACCAAGCCTTATAAACTGTCTTCCAATCTCATTTGTGAGCAATGTGAAGTGTGACAAACGCTACACATAACTTAGTGTTATTATGAATCTATTGATTCATGTTTGAAGACTGACTAAATTGACTATTTAGTCTTCTAATTATGTAATGAATTCTTAAATGGAAAATGGATACAAATAATTAGTTAACAAATTTCAATTTATTGAATGATATAGAACATCCGCATAATAGGCAAGAAGATCAATCCAAATAAGGAAGTTTTCACTTTATTTACACTAGGGAAAAACAAACTGAGAAAATAAGTAAAAATGAATCCCAAATAAATTACATAAAATCCCTAAAATCTCGAGGTTTTACTGCATCACTTTCCTAAAATTTGTACTAGGTTGGATGTTGATTTGCAAAGAAGTTTTTAGTTTGAAGTATTCTACATTAGAATTTAGCCATTAGTTTCTCTTTTTACAATTCCTATGAAATACTTGGTATGGTTGTATTATTTGATGTGATCATTCTTTTGCAAGCAGCTCTTTGCGTCACGGATTCTGAACCTCCAACCTTAGCTTTCAAAACGAGGTCTTATTAGAAGAAGAATTTGGCTTAAGTTGGCCAACCATAAAATCAACCTTAAGCTATTTACCGTTTGATGGACTGTGATGGATGAAGTGGAGCTTCCTTTTAAGGTTGACCAACTGGTAGAGTCGAGATCTTTCCTTAGGGGTTATCGTGGTGCATGGTTTCGATGCAAGGTATGTTTTTGGGTTATGGCATATAAAGATTGGTTTCTTGCGGTTACTTCTGGTTCATGTTAATCCTTAGATTCTTGTTGTGTTAGCACCAAATAAAGTTTTAATTCATCCTGATTATTTATTTATATTTGTATCGATGTTTGCCCTTTATAATTGTAGGAAAAATCATTTTTTTAATCAAATTAAATAAAAGATGATACATTTTCAGTTTCATACTTGTGTTTAGTTTGTTTGAGTTAATTTTGAGGGGTAGACAAGCATTATGGAAAGATATATGGTGCACATCTTGAAAGTCAATATGTTTGTACTTCGTATTTAAGTTTAACTATTCAAAATTCCATACATCATCCATCAATTTTTTACCCTCAAGCAATGGACTCAAGCTAAAAAAAACCCACATGCTTGACTTCTTGGTTGAGATGTATCATTTAGATTTCTTATCGTCTCAGCATAAAGTGAAACTATTTTGTTTCGGCTAGTCAAACATAGGAAAATAGGGAAATTTTAATGGATAAGTGATTATGATCAATTTGGTTTAATGGTCTTTCCATATTTGGATGTGGGAGACTTGACGATCGATAAACTTTTAGCCTCAATTATTTTTCTTACCTGTAAGGTGTACTATGCTCAAAATAATTTTATGTCAAAACACATTTCATTATATCAGTTGTTACACCCACTTCTGGTGTTTTGTTAATGAGATGTCTTGTTTCTTTAATGTATCCTTTTCTCAATAATTGATTCCTTTGACTGTCAATTTTGTACTGTCTGTCCCTGCATAGTGTTATTATGATAGGAAACTAGAAATCTAAATGCAAATTCAGTCAACACTCGCATATTTGGAATGCTTCTTTTATTGACTTATGTTAGAGATAACATTATTAACTGAAATAATGCTCCAAACAAAAATCATATAAGCACAGGAAAGGAAAAGATAAACTAGCTTTGAGGTGCAAGAACTTCCACTAAAATTCTCTTTCAGAAATTCCTTCCTTGTACTTCCGGGTTCACTGCCTTCTTATCCTTCTCTTCTAACTGTGTCTTCCTCCTTTCCAATGTTGGATATCCATAAGAAAAATTTGGCAAACTAGCTGAATCTTCCTCCAATACTTTATTCTCTAACTGAATTACTGAACCTTCTCCCAACACTTTATTCTCTAACCAAACTAATCCTTTGCTTACTTTGCCCCTAAGACTTATCCTTCTCCTATAAACATCAAGGACAGATTCCCCTAAGACTTATGCTTCTCCTTTTCAGTGTTTGATTACTTTAGAGCCATAAGTTCTTGGTGAGTCTTCTCTTCTTGTGACAACTTAAATTGTTTGCGTAGAGTGTTCTTGAAATCGGTCCAACCAGTAAACTGTGAACGAATCTCCCTCCATTGAAGCCAGTTGACAGCAATGCTCTGCGAACAATCAACAACCAAAGTCAGTTTCTTGAGTTCCTTGATGCCATTAACAATGAAATAACGTTCTGCTCTAAATAACCATCTAACGGGGTCCCTCCCAATTAAGACATGTAGTTTGAGATGACGAGAATGGGCAGTTCCCTGCAACTGAGGTCTGGTTGGTTGCTTGGACTAGATCCACTATCCTCCTAGTTTGCTGCTGCTCCATACCCCTTTCTATCATTGCACAATTCTCTAACGCCCACTTGCAGAAGACCCTGCAATAGAATCAATTGGATCCTTTCCTTTATTCTGCTGCCCACTGAGAAGTTTCATGAGATCTGCCAAGTTATTATGTACTCTCTGCAGAGTTGTTTCCATTCTTTTAAGCTTCATGTCCACCTGTGAATCCATCCTCATTATGATCATGAATGATGCTCTTATACAATGTTGATCGGAGTCTAGCAATCTAAATGTAAATTTTGGCCAACATTCACAGATCTGGAATACTTCTTTTATTGACTAATGTTAGAGATATTATAAATAAGTAGAAATATCTTTCTAGACAGAAATAATAGAAATGCTGGAAAGGAAAAGATAAACTAGCTTCGAGGCACTAGAACCTCCACTGTAATTCGCACTGATAAATTCCCTCCCTACTTTTATGGGTTCACTGCCTTCTTAACCTTCTCTTCTAACTGTTTCTTCCTCCTTTCCAGTGCTGGATTACCATGAGACAGATTTGGCAAACCAGCTGAATCTTCTTCCAAACTTTGTTCTCTAACTGAATTATTGAATCTTCTCCCAGTGCCTTATTAATAAACTATTCCTTTTCCTACTTTGCCCCAGACTAATCTTTCTCCTGTGAACAATAGGGACAGGTGGCATAACATATTAATTTGATGAAGCTCATTATTTTCCATTATTACTTTAATAAATATGCATGAGCCTTTTCTTTTCATAGTTTAATAAATATATCTTTGATCAGATAAAGGAGATTGGTTCGAGGAAAAAGGAGACTGTGCATGCCTTGGAATTTTATGATTTTCCAGATGAAAGTAAGTAATATCCCTTTGTTTGTGTGCTTATGCTACTGCTATGTGTTCTGGTCTCTTCTTTTTGTTGTTATGGATTTTGGTCTGGAGAGTGATTAGTATTGGCTTTTTAACTAAATTAGATTAGAGTTGTAACCATACAGAAATAATTTTACACTGTGTTTTCACTTACAAAGTTATTGATGGGCACTGTTATTCAATATTGTTAGTGAATTTTTGGTCCAAAAAGTTTTATTGTTGGTAAAACCAGAAAATTTATTAATGAAAAAGAAAGATACATATAGACAAAGGCATATATAGGGGGAGAGAAACAAACATTTAGACATAAAAGAAAATAGAAACTGCACGATTTTGTATAAGATGATGTCTAATGAATTCAGAATGTACCAAAAAGAAGGGTGCAACTTCATCTTTGGAGAAGAGATGCAAATTGATTGTAAAGAACTATTTCAAGCAACACAAAAGAGATAAGGTTTGTAAGACAGTAATATTGATTATTTCCTTATTGGAAGATATCATTTTAATGAAAAAATAAAAAATTTGGTGCGAATGAAAAGCTACAAGATGTTAATTTTACCTTTCTTTTTAACAAAATATTTTTTTCTCAAAAGTTAGATTAAGTTAAAATTGTGTGGGTTCATTCAGCTTTACTTTTTATTTTTTATATTTTTTTAGAAACTTGGTATTGGCCCTACCTGATGTTTCCTGTGTTCTCATTGCACAAGATATTGTGGTGATGCTTTTTAGTTTTCCTTTAATTCTTATTTTGGTCATTTTGTTAGTTGACATGTGCATATTTACAGAAATACGGTGGACAAAGTTATATCAGAAGCCCTCTTCTGGTAATAAATCGAAGGTGATAAATAGGCAATTAATGGTTCGCCCGTACTTTCCTCCTGTTTATCGTGAATGTCAAAAGCCTGATATCAATACCATTTCAGAAGTAGTGGTCATTGTCAGAGATGAATGGAAGGTGGGAGATTTGGTTGATTGGTGGGCTGATAATTGTTATTGGTCTGCTACGATAACAAAAATATTAGGGGATGGGAAGGCCCAGGTAATAATAATATTTTTCTTTTGGCGTCATTTAAATAAATCTAGATGCCTCTTGTCACTTATGAGGTGGTTTATTGATAAAATAGTTCCAGTAATTTTCTCTTCCAAGCGTTTTTAGAAGTGCTCTGTTATAGTTGTCAATTCTTGATAAAGTCTTAAAAATTAAGTTTGACTTCTCTTGGTAGGAAATTCTGGGGATATGAATGTTGAATGCTCTATTATTTGTGTCAATTACTTTTGAAGAAGTGTTTAGTCTTAAAATGATAGATTTCTGCAATAATAGTAAAATATTGTATCAAGAACATGTAAAAAGATGGTGTAGATCTTTCATAATTCTCCAAAAACTAACATGTTTTGGCAATGCTAGACTAAGTTTTATATATGAACATTTTATATCATCCTATATTCACTTTGTTTCAAAGGAACTGTAGTAGAAACCATATAATGAAAAAAACTTTCATATAATAGTTCCAAATCAAATCTTTTTAGAAAGAAAACCTCTGAAATTCTTTCAATATTGAACCTTGGACATATAATAGTTCTGAATCTAATCTCTTTAGAAAGAAGATCTTTTGTCTCATGGTATGATCCTTTATTCTAACGACATCTAGAGTTCCTCGAACAATGGGATATCTCACACTGGATAAATCCTTAACCCTACCTCCTATTACTAAGACTGCAGATTGTTCTTTTGAATTATGTTATGGCCAATGCCAAAGTTCAATTTTTAATTCCTTGTTTGTTGTGGATTACTGGATGGGGGTTTCTTCTTAACCCTGTGTAACACACCTCATTTTGTTTATTATTAATTGGGCTTAAATTTAAACATTACTTATTCTGACTATTGCGTATTGGTTGAGATTTTCTTCTGTCCATTTTTTTTTTTCCAATAAAAATCTCATTAGTGCTTATCATTATAGATTGATTTCCCAGAACCTCCAGTGGGGGAGGGATCATCTTATGAAGTTCTCTGCAGCGACCTACGCCCATCCTTAGATTGGTCTCTGAATGATGGCTGGACTGTACCTATTCCTGTGAGGTTCCCATTATTTAATATTAGTTGTTACTTTATGCATATTTTGCTTTTCTTCTGTTTAAGACAAATTGCTATTTAAACGTTGTTCCATTGCTTCCTTGACTCCTTTTTCCCCTCTTTTATATTGATGTCCCAATATATTTTTGCTTTTACCTATAGTTGTTTATTATTTTGCTATGCTTTTGGTGTTGCAGGAGAGAGAAGGCTGTCATTGCTGTGCTTGGTTAATCAAGCCGGTGAATCAAGGTAGAAATGTTGCAATAATCAACATTTATCTGCTTCTTGTTTGAAAGAAGAATAACTAGCTTAAGTTTGGTTTTTTTTTTTTCCGCATGTCTGAATTTACTTTTGTTTGAAACATGTTCTATGAATGATGTGAAGTTTTTATTATTTATCTTAAATCAGTCTATCCGATTTCAAATTTCTTAACTCTATGTAGCACTGACACAAGGTGCTGAAGAATTTGTGGCTTTATGATTTGCATTGATACATTCTAATAATCCCACTCTGGTTGTAAATGGTTGATTAATTGGTGGGAAATGGTTGGTTAATCTGCTGTTGATATAGAGTGGCTGGCATTATCTTTATCAGAAAATTGTTGTAGACTGATCTGGAGATTTAAGAGCTTAACTGAATGACATAGCAAGCAGTATTGAGGATATATAAAGGTGATTACATGATAATTGTTTGAAGGACTCAACAGCCTGAAAATTGATCTGGCAGGAGGGACACCTACCTGGACTGGGTCTCTTTCATAAATAAGAAGTCTGCTTAAGACTGTCAGTGGAAAACCTATCACTTCTTTGGTTGTTGTGATAGGTGATTCTTGACCATGAAATTATGAAAATGCTGGTTAATGCCTTCAAACTTTCAAAGTAGACCCCCTCAAAATTTTTTGTCAATGAAATGCTTATCAAGAGTCAGTTTCCTAAGTGGTAGATGTTGACAAGTGGTATTAGCTTCTAATTTCAAAGGCATCACTGAATATGTTATTTTAGATTTAGGTAAAAATATTTCATTAAATGAATTATTTAAGGAGGTTAACCTGTCTTCTGACTTACAAGCGAGGATATAATTTGATTTATGAGCTTGATGTGCAACCATGTTAGATTTTATTGTTGATGCTACCATCATATTTACTTCGGTTGGTATGCTTCTTGATACTTTGAATGGATAGTAGATGAACTTGCTTGATAAAGGAATCATTATGGTTGCAGGAGGCTTGCAAAAGTCAGCCGCATATTCTGTTGATGAAGTGAGAAAGGATGCTCAAAGAACAGCTGAAGGGTCAACCGATTTTAATGCGTCATTCTCTTCTCATGTTTCAGCTAGTTCACTACCACATATAGATAGATCGGAGAGACTTGCGAAGCGACCTTTCAGTCCTGCTGCATGCCAGGAAACATGTACACTGGAAAAAAATATGGGCTTTGATGTGGTGGATGTTGGTAATGGGAAATCTAGCTATTCAGACAGTGTGTCAAGTTCACATGTTCGAGATGCAATGGCTGAAATGGCCGGAATTGCTGCTGAGAAAAACAGTTGTCAGAATAGTGGATCCCCAAAGAAGGCAAGAGATGATGGAAGCATTCCTTTAAATTCTTTGTTTGATGATACAATAGAAGCAGCAATCTTGGATTTGGAGGAGCTTGTAAACCGGGTGAAATGGATTAAGGGTATTTTACATGTGGGGAATTATCCTCCATTATATACTCGGCCTTCATGGAAATTTTTGAAACATCGGTCATCATCACTACCAAAATGAGTCCACTTCTCAAAGAAAGGTGAATTCACATGACTTATTATCACTCTTGGTTATAAGATAAAATTTCATCCAGTTCGACAAAACTTCTGTCTTAGTGAGTTTCATCATAGAAATTGTACTGCTGTCGATGGCTGAATTGAATCTACAGTCAAGCTGGGATGTGCAATGCCTGCATTTATATTTCTCATTTATTATCGCACATCTTAGAGGGGAAGCGAATTTAGCGGAGTAAACTTTCCAGCTTAGTTTTACTTTCTGGTAAAAATTTCCTTAGTTGGATTCATTTTTAGCCCAGGATTTATTTGCTTTCAACTTGTTAGGGAGGGATTGTGATGGAAGTATCAATTTCTGGAGATGTTGTAGAGGGAGCAGTAAGTTCTGGCGAGAGATAGTGGAGGAATACTTTTAATATTCAACTTCATGTATATACGTTGTGCATATACATTATATATAATCCCCAAAAATTTTACATTTTTGGTAAGCATTTAGAATTTGCATAGAAGAGTTACCATTATAGACACAGTTCAAAGTCTTTTGTCTGGCTTTCTCACACTTGATAACTGAACTTACATTAAAGGGAGAAATGATTAAAGGAGAAGCATTAAACAGAGCTTCAAATTTTGGATCTTCGCAATAAATATGAGAAAATGGGGATGGTTGAGAGGCGTGGACAGAAGTAACTGCGATTACACACCCATCAGGTGCAGGCAGCAACACCAGCAGTCCTCTCAGGGCAACACGTGCAGTGCATAGCCCTTTCTTTTATAACCACACAGGGGAAACGTCAGATAAAGACCTCGCAAATATGACCCGTTGGAATTGGTTTAGGGTTTATGAAAGGCAAACTTTTTCCCACTCAAAGTATTTTGTCTTATTAAATTTTCACTTTTTATTTTTAAAAATCTCAAATACTCACATACAAATAATTAAAATTAACAATTTTAAAAATAAAATTATTATTTTATTTATAATATTAAAAATAAATTAAAATTTTTTTTTATCTTCTTTAAACATTAAAAACTAAAAGCTTTTTTCTAATTCAAATTTAAAAAAATAATATTTCTCTCTTAGAGTTTAGTTTCAAGATTTTTGATGCTATCGTTGACGACGAATATCTTTCAATGTCTTCTCTCTCTTTGACAATCAAACTTTTTTAGTTTAAAAACTTGAACGACGTTGATTGATGTTAAAAAGAACTTTTAGCTTCATTGGAAAGACAAAAACAAGATTTTATAAAGACGAGAGATTTTTTCTTTGTTGGAGAAAAGATGTTTTGTCTTTCCTGATAAAATATCATTTCTTACTAGATTTAAGACTGTCAATTAAAAGGACAGATGGTGAGGTAGCAACTGCTCAAAGAAGAGAAAGAAAATATTGCAGGAGATGTGTTGGAGTTTGAAAGCTAAATTTTAAGGGGGGGGGGGGGGGATATTATTTATAAAAATTTGATTTATGAGAAAAAATATTACTTTTTAGGGTTTAAGAAGAAAAAAGAAATAAAATTTTTAAAAATCAAAATTTTGTTAACTTTAATAATTTATGGATAGATAAATGAGAGTTTCAAAATTTAAAAGTTAGAAACATGATATTTTAGGTGGGAAATAGTCCTTTGACCTTTTATTAAACGCATGCTTAACCACTCCCATGTGCAACGCCAGCAAATGCTTTCTATTCAACAAATGTTTCTATATGTAGGCAACGTGGGATTTCCTTGGACGGCCAAGAAAACCTCAAGTTTCAATCTTTTCGGCTTTAGTTCCGGAAGAAGATTAAATAATATACAGAGAGGTAGAAAGATTAACCAGTATTTCATAGCTTACGTGAGGTGAGGCCAGATTGATGGTGATAAGGATGAGCCAGCAGAGTGAAACCCCAAATCCTAAGTCGCTTTTGAGAGATAATTTGAATTATAATAGAGGGATTTTAACAAAGTGATTTTATATATAAAAGGGAATAAGTTAACTTAGTCGGTTCAGTCCAAAAGAACTGTCATGTTGTCATTGTGTTTTGGCAACTTCCTCTTACGGGATTCGGCGCCAATTGCACAGTCACATCATTTGACTCGTCCTTTGTCTAGAGAAAATAATACTTAATTAATCTTACGTATTCTGATTCTCCTCTCCTCGGAGCCTAAAACCAATAACCAGAAAATTTGAGATCTTTATTATATTTGTCAAATTTAAATCTCAAATTTCATACTCTCAGTCAATTAAGTGATAGCCAAGGCAAAACAGTAAACGACAAGGGGGTTAGGAAAGTGCTGTAATACAGAATCCAAATATTCAATGATCCAATTATTTAAAAAAGATAAAAAAACGATCAAAGTTTGCAGCCAAAAAGGCCCATCAGAAACAGATTGTCTGAATAGAAAGCAAAATAACCAAGCTATGGAAATGGAAGACTCTCTTCCTCTTCATCTTTGTCGTGTCCAGAAGTTGTCTATGATCATCAACAGGTCACATGCATTCCTCCATTGCGTGGCTATAGCTTTACTGATTTACTACAGGGTTTCTTTTCTCTTCCAGGAGGCAGAAACTAGAGCCACACCCTTGTTACCATGGCTTCTAGTCTTTTCCGGGGAGTTAGTTCTGTCCTATATGTGGGTCTTAAGCCAAGCTTACCGCTGGCGTCCTGTGTATCGAAGTGTTTTTCCTGAGAGATTACCCAAGGATGATAGTAAGTTTCCGGATATTGATGTGTTTATTTGTACTGCGGATCCGAAGAAGGAACCCACTGTGGAAGTGATGAACACTGTTTTGTCAGCTATGGCGCTTGATTATCCACCGGAGAAACTGCATGTTTATCTTTCAGACGATGGAGGTGCTTCTATAACTTTGAGTGGTATGAAGGAAGCTTTTAAGTTTGCGAGGTCTTGGCTTCCGTTTTGTAAGAAGTATGGAATCAAAACTATATGCCCAAAAGCTTTTTTTTCTGGTAGTGAAGACCAAGATGGTGATTCTGGAAGTCCTGAGTTCATGATGGAGAAGCAAAAAAATAAGGTTTGCTGATAAATAATATTAAAGAATACCTTAGGCTAACACTACTTCATAAGCTAGCACTGTACCTAAACCGAGTTGGTTTGGGATAAATTCGAATTCATATAGTTTAAATTTGAATCAAGTTTGATTTAAGAGGATGAACTCGTTTTGAAATCGAGCCAAATTCAAGTTAGAGAGTTCAGTTTGATTTGACTTACGAGTTGAACTCGATCTAATTCAAATTTGGTTTGAGATTCAATTAGAATTATGTTAAGTCATTGATAAATAATGTTGTTTTATTAATGAGTTATGAATTTAAATAATGAATTTGAGTTATATATCCAAGTTATGAATTTAAATTATAAATTTAAACTGAATTCAAATCAAATCATTTTTATTCAAATTGAATTCAAACCATTTTTAATATTGATTTGACGAACTCGAAGTAAGAGTTATTCAGATTCAGCTTTGTTCGTACCCACCTTTTTGGTAAGCTTATAATTAGAGTGTGCTTTATGCAGGAAAAATATGAAGTGTTTAAGGAATGGGTACTGAGAGCTACAGAGAAGAGACATTTTGAGGACAAAAAAGCTCAGATTAGTACTGGCGTTCATCCTCCTCTGATTCAGGTATTATTTATTGCATTGTTTTGATCAATCATATCAGTGAACGATAGAAATATATTTGAAATATATAAAATTTGCAGGTGATAAATGAAGAGTGTGATGAAGCTACAGAGGAACAGGTTAAGATGCCTGTCCTAGTTTATGTATCTCGTGAAAAAAGGCCTTCTCATCCTCACCATTTCAAGGCTGGAGCTCTGAACGTCCTTGTAAGAGCTGCTCTTCTTCTTCTAAACCTGTATAAATAAATTCATTGGCATGTTGCAATGATTAAGATTAAACATTTTTAATATCACAGCTTCGAGTTTCTGGGGTTATAAGCAACTCTCCCTATATCCTAGTGCTGGACTGTGACATGTACTGCAATGACCCAACTTCCGCTAGGCAAGCTATGTGTTTTCATTTTGATCCCAAGATCTCTCCCTCGCTAGCATTCGTTCAGTTTCCTCAGACATTTCATAATCTCAGTAAAAACGATATCTATGACAGTGAGATTCGATCAATATTTCGGGTATGCAAATTCAACACTAATTATCTGTAAGTCTCTTTAACAATATGTTGCTAATTTGAACATATCTGCACCTTTTCAGATATGTTGGCAGGGTTTGGATGGACTACAGGGACCAGTCTTGTCTGGTACAAATTTGTACATTAAGAGGGAAGCACTCTATGGCATTTCTTTGCAGAAAGGTAAGTTTGTTTGTGAATAACTATTCTGAGGTAGATAATTAAGTTCTCTCTTGAATAGAACTTTTTTTTTGTTGTTGACAACAGGTTTGGATCTCATAGATCTAAAGAATTCTTTCGGGCAATCCAATGAGTTCCTGAAATCTCTTCGCGCAGACCATAAGCGTAGCATTGATTATGGTGGTGATAATTCTTCAAGTAAATTTCTGCAAGAGACCAGAGTTTTAGCAGCCTGTGCTTATGAAGAAAACTCAAAATGGGGTGAAGAGGCAAGTATATATTAATGGCTACATACTTTATGAGATTGAAATTGTGCATTATGTTTGTTTGCTTAATTAGCTGGTTGTGGGTGCGTTGCAGGTGGGTTTTATGTATTATTCTCTTGTAGAAGATTACTTCACTGGATTCAAAAGAATACACTGCAATGGATGGAAATCAGTGTATCTTGACCCACCAAGGCCACAATTTCTGGGCACTTCTACCACCAATTTAAACGACTTGCTTATTCAAGGCACCAGATGGTGCTCAGGATTGACTCAAGTTCTTATTTCCAAGTTTAATCCACTGATATATGGGCCACCCAGGATGCCTTTACTTGAGAGCATGGGCTATGCAGAACTTGCATCTTTCCCCATTTACTTTTTCCCTCTGTGGTGTCTTGCCACTATTCCTCAACTTTGCCTCCTCAATGGCATCCCTTTGTACCCCGACGTTTCGAATCCAAAATTTTATATATTCTTATTCATTTTTCTGTCAGCACTGTGTAAACATCTTTATGAGGTTCTTATAACTGGAGGATCAATCAGGATATGGAGAAATGAACAAAGGATATGGATGATAAAAGGGGTTACAATTTATTTCTATGGAACTTTAAACGCCATAATGTCAAAGCTTGGATTAGCAGAAGCTAAATTTGTGCCAACCAACAAAGCTGATGATGATGAGCAAGCTAAGCGATACCACATGGGCATATTTGATTTCCAGACTTCAACAATGTTCCTTGTTCCACTGGTTAGTGTGACCATTTTGAACATTGCAGCTTTCTTTTGGGGAGTTGTTAGAGGGATCAGCGCAGGAGATTGGGAGAAGATGTTTGCACAAGTTCTTCTCTCGTTTTATATTTTGATTATGGGCTACGCTGTCATTGAAGGCATAGTTGTGAGGAAAGACACAGGCCGCATTCCTCCATCTGTCACAGGGTTATCTGCTATGTTTTGTGCCGTGTTCTTGTTTTTGGGATCTATTTTTCTGATGTATTGAGTGTCGTTTACACAAATAATGGAGTTCAATTGTATTGTAACTTACAATTGCATTAAACCCTGCTGATGGTTTGTTCTTGTTGAATATTAAGATTGTTGTTTTCAGAAATAAAATCCCCTGTTTTTTTCCGGGGTCTTTGCCTTATTTTACAGGATATATATCCATGAAGTTTCCTAGTTCGAATCCAAATTAACGATGGCTAGACAGGCCTAGCGAAAAGCCTCGCCGAAGCAAACTACTCTATGATTAAATTTACGAATTAAACAGTATTTCCTAGATTACGTGAGGTGAGGCCAGATTGACGGTGATACAGATGAGCCGGGAAACTGAAACCCTAGACTCTAAATAGCGTTGGAGGGGTAGTTTAAGTAATAATAAAAAGATTTCATATATAAAAAGTGTGGCAGTTCGAATCTTTGTGACTATTTAAAGATTAAAATTTTGAATTACTTAGTAAAATGTGTGAGGCTGGAAATTATATTCAAAATTTTATTTGTTTAATATAATTAGTTCAATATTTAAGAGATTATCTAACTCGGTGGGGTTACTGAAAAAAATTTTGTCATTGTGTTTTGGCAACTTACTCTTAAGGATTGATACGAATTGGATCAAACCCAAACATTTTTTAATTTAAATTTGACTCAAATAGAAAATAATTTAATTCGATTTTATTGAACTAAAATTAAGTTTGACTCAGATGAAAATGATTTAGCTTAGTTTAATTTAAGTTCGACTCAATTTTATAGCTCGAATCAATGGTTCAAATTCATAGTTTGATTCATCTTGAATTAAGGGTTTGAATTGATGGGTTGAGTGTATGACTCAATTTTGTAATTTGAGTTTGTGAATTATTAACAAAATAATATCGTTTTATCTTAATAGTATTTAACATTTTGTATTCGAACCACAAATTCGAGCTGAACTGAGTTATGAATTCGCACCGTCAATTCGAACTATAAATTTGAGTTGATTTGAACTATGAATTTGAGTTATAAATTTGAACTATTAATTCAAATAAAATTTAAATTGAATTAAATTAAACATCTTTTACTTCAATTTCGATTCAGTTTAAAAAACGAATCAAATCTTTTAATACAAATTCAAATTAAATAAATTTGAGTTAAATTAAATCAAACCGAATCAACTTTTAAGATTTAACTGGTTTGGATAATATCAACGCCTACTTCCTGTTAGTGGATGGGGCACCGATTGCACAGTCCACATTATGTAACTCTGCCTTTGTCCAGCGAAAATACTTAATTAATATACGTATTCTGATTCTCTTCTCTTCGGAACCTAAAACCAACAGCAAGAAAATTTGAGATCTTTATTATATTCGTCAAATTTCATACTCCACACTTTATTGAGTGATGGCCAAAGGCAAACATTAAACGACGACGGCAAACAAAGCTACCAGGAGCGTGCTCTTTGACTGCAAACCACATATTCAATGATCTAATTATCTAAAAACTATAAATGAGAATCGAACTTCATAGATAAAAAAGGCTATTCAGAAACAGACTGTTACCTGAATTGTAACACCCCATGTCCAATAACCCGGCCCACTGTTAAGATATTGTCCACTTTGGACACACAGTCCATCATGGGTTTGTTAATGGGCTTTGCAACCCAAAACGCGTCTTAACAGTTAAGGAGCTCACAGACTATTTAACCAATTCAATTCTCCCACCACTAACCAATGTGGGATCCATAGACAGAGCACACACAGACCCAACATCTCTCCCGTGTTTTGTCGATGTGGGATTCGCCTAGGGGTGTCACATACACCCCCCCTTACGGGACTCAGCGTCCTCGCTGAGGTTTGCCCCACCATCGTTCAAGAGGACACGCGGAGTTGCTCTGATACCATTTGTAACACCTCAGGTCCAATAACCCGGCCCACTGTTAAGATATTGTCCACTTTGGACACACAGTCCATCATGGGTTTGCTTTTGGGCTTTGCAATCCAAAACACGTCTTGCAGGGAAACGAGTGGGCCCTCACTCAATTGCCAAGATATTGTCCCCTTACGGCCCAGCCTTTTCGGGGTTTTGTTCCTTGGACTCAGAGGCCTGGTCAGGGCTTGGCCCAAGAACGCGTCTTAACAGTTAAGGAGCTCACAGGCTATTTAACCAATTCAATTCTCCCACCACTAACCAATATGGGATCCAAAGACAGAGCACACACAGACCCAGCATCTCTCCCATGCTTTGTCGATGTGGGATTCGCCTAGGGGTATCACATACACCCCCCCTTACGGGACTCAGCGTCCTCGCTGAGGTTTGCCCCACCATCGTTCAAGAGGACACGCGGAGTTGCTCTGATACCATTTGTAACACCCCAGGTCCAATAACCCGGCCCACTGTTAAGATATTGTCCACTTTGGACACACAGTCCATCATGGGTTTGCTTCTGGGCTTTGCAACCCAAAACACGTCTTAACAGTTAAGGAGCTCACAGGCTATTTAACCAATTCAATTCTCCCACCACTAACTAATGTGGGATCCAAAGACAGAGCACACACAGACCCAGCATCTCTCCCGTGCTTTGTCGATGTGGGATTCGCCTAGGGGTGTCACATACACCCCCCCTTACGGAACTCAGCGTCCTCGCTGAGGTTTGCCCCACCATCGTTCAAGAGGACACGCGGAGTTGCTCTGATACCATTTGTAACACCCCATGTCCAATAACCCGACCCACTGTTAAGATATTGTCCACTTTGGACACACAGTCCATCATGGGTTGCAAAGCCCATTAACAAACCCATGATGGACTGTGTGTCCAAAGTGGACAATATCTTAACAGTGGACCGGGTTATTGGATATGGGGTGTTACAAATGGTATCAGAGCAACTCCGCGTGTCCTCTTGAACGATGGTGGGGCAAACCTCAGCGAGGACGCTGAGTTCCGTAAGGGGGGGTGTATGTGACACCCCTAGGCGAATCCCACATCGACAAAGCACGAGAGAGATGCTGGGTCTGTGTGTGCTCTGTCTTTGGATCCCACATTGGTTAGTGGTGGGAAAATTGAATTGGTTAAATAGCCTGTGAGCTCCTTAACTGTTAAGACGCGTTTTGGGTTGCAAAGCCCAGAAGCAAACCCATGATGGACTGTGTGTCCAAAATGGACAATATCTTAACAGTGGACCGGGTTATTGGACCTGGGGTGTTACATGAATAGAGGGCAAAGTAACAAGCCATGGAAATGGAAACTTCCTCTTACGGGATTGGGCACCGATTGCACAATCGTCACATTGTTTTACTCTTCCTTTGTCGACGTAACATATTTAATTGATAACTGTAAAATTTCATACTCTCAGTGAATTGAGTGATTGCCATGTCAAAACAGTAAACGACGGGGGACAAGAAAAGTTGTCAGGAAAGAGCAGAAACCACTTTTTCAACAATCCAATTATTGGAGAGAAAAAAGGAAAATCAAAGTTTATGGCCAAACCCAAAAAAAGGCTGATCAGAAACAGAATATCTGAAAAGAGAGCGAAATAACCAAGCTATGGAAATGGAAGACTCTCTTCCTCTTCATCTTTGTCATGTCCAGAAGTTCTCTATAATTATAAACAGGTCACATGCATTCCTCCATTGCGTGGCTATAGCTTTACTGATTTACTACAGGGTTTCTTTTCTCTTCCAGGAGGCGGAAACTAGAGCCGCACCCTTGTTACCATGGCTTCTAGTCTTTACCGGGGAGCTAGTTCTGTCCTATATGTGGGTCTTAAGCCAAGCTTACCGCTGGCGTCCTGTGTATCGAAGTGTTTTTCCTGAAAGATTACCCAAGGATGATAGTAAGTTTCCGGATATTGATGTGTTTATTTGTACTGCGGATCCGAAGAAGGAACCCACTGTGGAGGTGATGAGCACTGTTTTGTCAGCTATGGCGCTTGATTATCCACCGGAGAAACTGCATGTTTATCTTTCAGACGATGGAGTTGCTTCTGTAACTTTGACTGGTATGAAGGAAGCTTTTAAGTTTGCGAGGTCTTGGCTTCCGTTTTGTAAGAAGTATGGAATCAAAACTATATGCCCAAAAGCTTATTTTTCTGGCAGTGGAGACCAAGATGGTGACTCTGGAAGTCCTGAGTTCATGGAGGAGAAGCAAAAAAATAAGGTTTGCTGATAGATAATATTAAAGAATACCTTAGGCTAACACTACTTCATAAGCTAGCGCTGGACCTGAACTGAGATGGTTTTGGTTTGGGTTTGGTTCAAATTTGAACCAAATTTGTAGTAGGAGGATGAGCTCGTTTTGAAACCGAATCGAACTCAAGCTAGAAAGTTCCGTATGGTTTGGCTCGCGAGCTGAATAGATGACTTGATTCAATTTGAATTTAATTTGTGACTCAATTAGAATTAGGTTAAATTATTGTTAAACAACACCATTTTTTTAATAAGTTATAAGTTGGATCCATAAAAATTAGTCATATATCTAAATTATGTATTTGAATTATAAATTTGAGTCAAACTCAAATCAAATTATTTTTATTTGAATGAAATTTGGCCCATCTTAAACGTTGGCTTGGCGAAACCGAAGTAAGGGGTGTTTAAATTTGGCAGGTTTGTTTCCACCCCTATCAGAAGCTTATAATTAGAGTGTGCTTGATGCAGGAAAAATATGACTTGTTTAAGGAACGGGTACTGAGAGCTACAGAGAAGAGACATATTGAGGACCAAAAAGCTCAGATTAGTACTGGCGTTCATCCTCCGATGATTCAGGTATTATTTATTGCATTGCTTTGATCAATCTATAATTAACATATCAGTGTACGATAGAAATATATTTGAAATATATAAAATTTGCAGGTGATAAATGAAGAGTGTGATGAAGCTACAGAAGAACAGATTAAGATGCCTCTCCTAGTTTATGTATCTCGTGAAAAAAGGCCTTCTCATCCTCACCATTTCAAGGCTGGAGCTCTGAACGTCCTTGTAAGAGCTGCTCTTCTTCTTCTAAACCTGTATAAATAAATGCATTGGCATGATGTAATGATTAAGATTAAACATTTTTAATATCACAGCTTCGAGTTTCTGGGGTTATAAGCAACTCTCCCTATATCCTAGTGCTGGATTGTGACATGTACTGCAATGACCCAACTTCCGCTAGGCAAGCTGTGTGTTTTCATTTTGATCCCAAGATCTCTCCCTCGCTAGCATTTGTTCAGTTTCCTCAGATATTTCATAATCTCAGAAAAAACGATATCTATGACAGTGAGATTCGATCAATATTTCGGGTATGCAAATTCAACACTAATTATCTGTGAGTCTCTTTAACAATATGTTGCTAATTTGAACATATTTGTACCTTTTCAGATATGTTGGCAGGGTTTGGATGGACTACAGGGACCAGTCTTGTCTGGTACAAATTTTTATATTAAGAGGGAAGCACTCTATGGCACTTCTTTACAGAAAGGTAAGCTTTTTTGTAATTAACTATTCTACATATACATCATTGAGATAGATAATTAAGTTCTTTCTTATATAATACTTTTGTTTGTTGTTGATAACAGGTTTGGATCTCATAGATCTAAAGAATTCTTTCGGGCAATCCAATGAGTTCCTGAAATCTCTTCGCACAGACCATAAGCCTAGCATTGATTATGATAGTGATATTTCTTCAAGTAAATTTCTGCAAGAGACCAGAGTTTTAGCATCCTGTGCTTATGAAGAAAACTCAAAATGGGGTGAAGAGGCAAGTATATATTAATGGCTACATACTTTATGAGATTGAAATTGTGCATTATGTTTGTTTGCTTAATTAGCTGGTTGTGGGTGCGTTGCAGGTAGGTTTTATGTATTATTCTCTTGTAGAAGATTACTTCACTGGATTCAAAAGAATACACTGCAATGGATGGAAATCAGTGTATCTTGACCCACCAAGGCCACAATTTCTGGGCACTTCTACCACCAATTTAAACGACTTTCTTATTCAAGGCACCAGATGGTGCTCAGGATTGGCTCAAGTTCTTATTTCCAAGTTTAATCCGCTGATATATGGGCTGCCCAGGATGTCTTTACTTGAGAGCATGGGCTATGCAGAACTTGCATCTTTCCCCATTTACTTTTTCCCTTTGTGGTGTCTTGCCACTATTCCTCAACTTTGCCTCCTCAATGGCATCCCTTTGTACCCTGAGGTTTCGAATCCAAAATTTTACATATTCTTATTCATCTTTCTGTCAGCACTGTCTAAACATCTATATGAGGTCCTTATAACTGGAGGATCAATCAGGATATGGAGAAATGAACAAAGGATATGGATGATAAAAGGGGTCACATCTTATTTCTATGGAACTTTAAACGCCGTAATGTCAACGCTTGGATTAGCAGAAGCCAAGTTTGTGCCCACCAACAAAGCTGATGATAGTAAGCAAGCCAAACGATACCACATGGGCATATTTGATTTCCAGACTTCAACAGTGTTTCTTGCTCCATTGGTTACTCTGACCATTTTGAACATTTTAGCTTTCTTTTGGGGACTTGTAAGAGGGATCAGTACAGGAGATTGGGAGAAGACATTTGCACAAGTTCTTCTCTCGTTTTATATATTGATTATGGGCTCCGCTGTCATTGAAGGCATGATTGTGAGGAAGGACACTGGCCGCATTCCACCATCTGTCACAGGGCTATCTGCTTTATTTTGTGTCGTTTTCTTGTTTTTGGGATCTATTTTTCTGATGTATTGAGTGTCGTTTATGCAAACAATGGAGTTCAATTGGATTGTAATTTACAATTGCATTAAACCCTATTGATGTTTTGTTCTTGTAGAACATTAAGATTGTTGTTTTCAGAAATACAATCCCCTGATTTTTTCTGGGGTCTTTGCATTATTTCACCGGATATATATCCATGAAGTTTCCAAGTTCAAATCCAAATAAATGATGCTTGGACAGGCCTTGCAGAAAGCCACTACAAGGCAAAGTTCTTTTTGATTAAATTCACAAATTAAAATTCAAAGAGTGATAAGCAACTCCGCAGCAACAAGCTACCATCAGTTGGACATCGAGTATAGGTCCTTCGCTAAGAAACAACCCCTCAGTTCAAATTCCATTCATATCCCATAACCCAATTGATTAGGGTTTCTAAATCCTGATCAGAAACCTTAGAAATCCTTATAATTTTTTTCAAGACAAATTCTTGGCAATCCTCATCAATATTTTATCGAAATTCTTTTGGGAGTCATAAATACAATGACAGACACTAAATTACCTGATCAGTTTGAATCGTCATTATAATTTTTCTTGCATTTGGTTTTATCTTCAAGAGTAAACTTCAAAAAATGAAAAATTTAAGAAGAAGAAAGAAGATTGTTGGAAGTAAATTAAAGAATATATGGATAGCTCCGTCATGGAACACTTTAGGAGAATAAAGAAGTCCATTGGTGGATCACAGATTGATTTATTTGAAGAAACAATAGGAAAAACAGGAATTGAAACGAATAAAACTAATCAGTCTATAACTTTCCTAATTTACAGTTGACTTTACTGTGTTAAAATTGTTTTTTAACGCATAAATAAGGCAATTTTGAACTGTTACAACCACACAATACCGTAGCAAAAATATTAGCACTTGAATTTTATTCTATTATTATATTTTTAAATTAAGAAAAAGATAAATTTTAATTTTATAATTATTTTTAATTAAATGATTTTTTTTAAATTTAACTCTAATAACAAATTAGATTATACAAATGCATCCTGTGCTTATGAAGAAAACTCAAAATGGGGTGAAGAGGCAAGTATATATTAATGGCTACATACTTTATGAGATTGAAATTGTGCATTATGTTTGTTTGCTTAATTAGCTGGTTGTGGGTGCGTTGCAGGTAGGTTTTATGTATTATTCTCTTGTAGAAGATTACTTCACTGGATTCAAAAGAATACACTGCAATGGATGGAAATCAGTGTATCTTGACCCACCAAGGCCACAATTTCTGGGCACTTCTACCACCAATTTAAACGACTTGCTTATTCAAGGCACCAGATGGTGCTCAGGATTGGCTCAAGTTCTTATTTCCAAGTTTAATCCACTGATATATGGGCCGCCCAGGATGTCTTTACTTGAGAGCATGGGCCATGCAGAACTTGCATCTTTCCCCATTTACTTTTTCCCTCTGTGGTGTCTTGCCACTATTCCTCAACTTTGCCTCCTCAATGGCATCCCTTTGTACCCTGAGGTTTCGAATCCAAAATTTTATATATTCTTATTCATTTTTCTGTCAGCACTGTCTAAACATCTTTATGAGGTTCTTATAACTGGAGGATCAATCAGGATATGGAGAAATGAACAAAGGATATGGATGATAAAAGGGGTTACGAATTATTTCTATGGAACTTTAAACGCCATAATGTCAAAGCTTGGATTAGCTGAAGCTAAATTTGTGCCAACCAACAAAGCTGATGATGATGAGCAAGCTAAGCTATACCACATGGGCATATTTGATTTCCAGACTTCAACAATGTTCCTTGCTCCACTGGTTAGTGTGACCATTTTGAACATTGTAGCTTTCTTTTGGGGAGTTGTTAGAGGGATCAGCGCTGGAGATTGGGAGAAGATGTTTGCACAAGTTCTTCTCTCGTTTTATATTTTGATTATGGGCTACGCTGTCATTGAAGGCATAATTGTGAGGAAAGACGCAGGCCGCATTCCTCCATCTGTCACAAGGTTATCTGCTATGTTTTGTGCCGTGTTCTTGTTTTTGGGATCTATTTTTCTGATGTATTGAGTGTTGTTTACACAAATAATGGGGTTCAATTTTATTGTAATTTACAATTGCATTAAACCCTGCTGATGGTTTGTTCTTGTTGAATATTAAGATTGTTGTTTTCAGAAATAAAGTGCCCTGTTTTTTTTCCGGGGTCTTTGCCTTATTTTACAGGATATATATCCATGAAGTTTCCTAGTTCGAATCCAAATTAATGATGGTTAGACAGGCCTATCAAAAAGCCTCTCCGAAGCAAACTTCTTTTTGATTAAATTCACAAAGTAAAATTCAAAGGGTGATAAGCCACTCCGCAGCAACAAGGCACCACCAGTTGGACATCGAGTATAAGTCCTCTGCTAAGAAACAACAACCCCTCAGTTCAAATTCCATTCATATCCCATAACCCAATTGATTAGGGGTTCTAAATCCTGATCAGAAACCTTAGAAACCCTTATAATATTTTTCAAGACAAATTCTTTGCAATCCTTATCAATATTTTATCGAAATTCTTTTGAGAGTCCTAAATACAATGACGGACACTAAATTACCCTATCAGTTTGAATCGTCATTATAATTTTTCTTGCATTTGGTATGATATTCAAGAGTAAATTCCAAAAAAAATAATAATAATAAGAAGAAGAAAGAAGGTTGTTGGAAGTAAATTAAAGAATATATGGGTAGCTCCGTCGTGGAACAATTTAGGAGAATAAAGAAGTCCATTGGTGGATCACAGATTGATTCATTTGAAGAGACAATAGGAAAAACAGGAATCGAAACGAATAAAACTAATCAGTCTATAACTCTCCTAATTTACAGTTGACTTTACAGTGTTAAAATTGTTTCTTAACACATAAATAAGGCAATTTTGAACTCCTACAACCACACAGTACCGTGGCAAAAATATCAGCTCTTGAATTTTATTCTATTATTAGATTTTTAAATTAAAAAAAGATAAATTTTAATTTTTTAATTATTTTTAATTAAATGATATTTTTTAAATTTAACTCTAATAACAAATTATATTAGATAAATAAATGTTTAAGTTTTTAAAAATTAATCAGTTTAAAATTTTACCTAGCCTTTGGTTGGAGTAAGTCATTTGGTCTTAAACAAATGTTGTCACAGTGATTTGGTAACTTCTCACCGGATTGGGCACCGATTGAGTGATGGCCAAGGCAAACAAACAAGGCCACCTGGAACCAAAAAACCTAATCAATTGATACTTTGTCAAATTTCACAGTCTCAGTCAATTGAGTGACAGCCAAGGCAAAACAGTAATTGACAAGGGGGCAAGTAAAGCCGCCAGGAAAGTGCTGTGCTACAGCAACCGGTTATTTAATGATCAAATTATCGCAGTTTAAGCCAAAAAAGCTTTACCAGAAACAGAATATCTGAAACAAGCTATGGAAAAGGAGAACTCTCTCCCTCTTCATCTTTGTCATGTCCAGAAGTTGTCTATGATTATCAACAGGTCACATGCATTCCTCCATTGCGTGGCTATAGCTTTACTGATTTACTACAGGGTTTCTTTTCTCTTACAGGAAGCCGAAAATAGAGCCACACCCTTGTTACCATGGCTTCTAGTCTTTTCCGGAGAGCTAGTTCTGTCTTATATGTGGTTCTTAGGCCAAGCTTTCTGCTGGCGTCCTGTCTATCGAAGTGTTTTTCCTGAGAGATTACCGAAGGATGATAGTAAGTTTCCCGACATCGATGTGTTTATTTGCACTGCGGATCCGAAGAAGGAACCCACTGTGGAGGTGATGAATACTGTTTTATCGGCTATGGCGCTTGATTATCCACCGGAGAAACTGCATGTTTATCTTTCAGACGACGGAGGTGCTTCAATAACTTTAACTGGTGTGAAGGAAGCTTTTAAGTTTGCGAGGTCTTGGCTTCCGTTTTGTAAAAAGTATGGCATCAAAACTATATGCCCAAAAGCTTATTTTTCTAGTAGTGAAGATCAAGATGGTGATTCCGGAAGTCCTGAGTTCATGGAGGAGAAGCAAAAAAATAAGGTTTGCTGATAAATGATTTTAAAAAATACCTTAGGCTAATACTACTTAGTAATGGACCTGAACCAAACTGGTTTGACTTCATAACCCGATTCAGTTTAGTTCGAATTTATATTAAGATTGAATTAAGGGGTTTGATTCATTTTGAAACTGAGAGTTCAGTTTAGTTTAGCTTGCGAACTAAATAAAAAGTTTAAATTCAAACTTAGCTTATGACATGATTAAATTATGTTAAGTTATTGTCAAATAACATCGTTTTGTCAATGAATTATAAATTTAAATTATGAATCTGAGTTACATATTTAAGTCACGAATTTGAACTATAAATTTGAGTCAAAGTCAAACTAAATCATTTTCATTCAAATCTAATTGAAACCATGTTTAATGTTGGTTCCGCAAACTCAATCTAAACTTGAACTGAATTATTTTCGTTTGAACTGAATTTGAACTAAAGAGGGTTAGAATTCAGTTCGGTTTGTATCTACCTTTCCAGGAGCTTATAATTAGAGTGTGTTTGATGCAGGAAAAGTATGAAGTGTTCAAAGAACGGGTACTGGGAGCTACAGAGAAGGGACAGGTTAAGGACAAAAATGCTCAGATTAGTACTGAAGTTCATCCTTCTCTGATTCAGGTATTATTTATTGCGTTGCTTTCATCAATCTGCTACAAATATATCAATGTAGGTAGAAATATATTTGAAATATATAAAATTTGCAGGTAATAAATGAAGTGTGTGATGAAGCTACAGAAGAAAAGGTTAAGATGCCTCTTCTAGTTTATGTCACTCGCGAGAAAAGGCCTTCTCGTCCTCACCATTTCAAGGCCGGAGCTCTGAATGTCCTTGTAAGAGCTGCTCTTCTTCTAAACATGTGTAAATAAAGCCATTGATATGTTGCAATGATCAAGATTAAACATTTTTAATATCACAGCTTCGAGTTTCTGGGGTTATAAGCAACTCTCCCTGTATCCTAGTGCTGGACTGTGACATGTACTGCAATGACCCCACTTCTGCTAGGCAAGCTATGTGTTTTCATTTTGATCCCAAGATCTCTCCCTCGCTAGCATTTGTTCAGTTTCCTCAGACATTTCATAATCTCAGTAAAAACGACATCTATGATAGTGAGAATCGATTCATATTTCGGGTATGCCAATTCAAAACTAATTATATGTAAGTCTCTATAACAATATGTTGCTGATTTGAACATATTTGTACCTTTTCAGGTATGTTGGCAGGGTTTGGATGGACTACAGGGACCAGGCTTGTCTGGTACAAATGTTTATATTAAGAGGGAAGCACTCTATGGCATTTCTTTACAGAAAGGTAAGCTTTTTTGTGATTTACTATTCTGCATATACATCATTGAGATAGATAATTAAGTTCTTTCTTATATAATACTTTTGTTTGTTGTTGATAACAGGTTTGGATCTCATAGAGCTAAAGAATTCTTTCGGGCAATCCAATGAGTTCATAAAATCTCTTCGTGCAGATTATAAGCCTAGCATTGATCATGGTAGTGATAATTCCTCAAGTTTGTTTCTGCAGGAGACCAGAGTTTTAGCCTCCTGTGCTTATGAAGATAACTCAAAATGGGGTGAAGAGGCAAGTACATATTAATGGCTACATACCTAATTAGATTGAAATTGTGCCTTATGTTTGTTTCCTTAATAACCTAGTTGTGGTTGCATTGCAGGTGGGTTTTATGTATCATTCTCTTGTAGAAGATTACTTCACTGGATTCAAAAGAATACACTGCAATGGATGGAAGTCAATGTATCTTGACCCACCAAGGCCACAATTTCTGGGCACTTCTACCACTAATTTAAACGACTTGCTGATTCAAGGCACCAGATGGTTCTCAGGATTGGCTCAAGTTCTTTTTTCAAAGTTTAATCCACTGATATATGGGCTGCCCAGGATGTCTATACTTGAGACCATGGGCTATGCAGGACTTGCTTCTTTCCCCATTTACTTTTTCCCTCTGTGGTGTCTTGCCACTATTCCTCAACTTTGCCTCCTCAATGGCATCCCTTTGTACCCTGAGGTTTCAAATCCAAAATTTTATATATTCTTATTCATCTTTCTGTCAGCACTATCTAAACATCTGTTTGAGGTTCTTATAACTGGAGGATCAATCAGGATATGGAGAAATGAACAAAGGATATGGATGATAAAAGGGATTACAAATTATTTCTATGGAACTTTAAATGCCATAATGTCAAAACTTGGATTAGCAGAAGCCAAGTTTGTGCCCACCAACAAAGCTGATGATGGTGAGCAAGCCAAGCGATACCACATGGGCATATTTGATTTCCAGACTTCAAAAATGTTCCTTGCTCCATTGGTTACTGTCACCATTTTGAACATTTTAGCTTTCTTTTGGGGAGTTGTTAGATGGATCAGCACAGGAAATTGGGAGAAGATGTTTGCACAAGTTCTTCTCTCGCTTTATATATTGATTATGGGCTACGCTGTCATTGAAGGCATGATTGTGAGGAAGGACACTGGCCGCATTCCACCATCTGTCACAGGGCTATCTGCTTTATTTTGTATCGTTTTCTTGTTTTTGGGATCAATTTTTCTGATGTATTGAGTGTCGTTTATACAAATAACGGGGTTCAATTGTATTGTAATTTACAATTGCATTAAACCCTATTGATGGTTTGTTCTTGTTAAGCATTAAGATTTTTGTTTTCCGAAATAAAATCCCTTGTATTTTTCTGTGGTCTTTGCCTTATTTTACGGGATATATATCCATGAAGTTGCCAAGTTCGAATCCAAATTAGTGATGGTTGGATAGGCCTAGCAAAAAGCCTCTCCGAAACAAACTTCTCTTTGATTAAATTCATGAACTAACACTTAGAAAGTGGTAAGCCTTTTTGAAACAAGAAGCTGCCGTAAGTTTGACATGCGAGTATAGGTCCTCTGCTAAAAAACAACTTGTCAATTCACATTCCATTCATTTCCCATAACCCAACTTCTCCCTCCTATAAAAGATTGAATTGGGGATCTAAATCCTGATCTTATAATATTTTTCAAGACAAATTCTTTGCAATCTTTATCAATATTTTATTGAAATTCTTTCAAGAGACGTAAATGTAATGGCAGACACTAAATTACTTTATTAATTCTAATCTTCGTCATAATTTTTCTTGCGTTTGATCTAACATTTTGTACTTATTATTGATGTACGTAAATCCCGCATCTTTAAGAGTACACTCCAAAAAAAAAAATTTAAGAGGAAAGAAGATTGTTGCAAGTAAATTAAGGAATACATGGCTAGTTCCGTCGTGGAACAATTTAGGAGAATAAATAAGTTAATTGGCAGAAAACAGATTGATTCATTTGAAGAGACAAAAGGAAAAACAGGAATAAGTCAGCCTGTAAGACTCCAAATTTACAGTTGACTTTACTGTGTTAAAATTGTCTCTGAACTCATTAGCAAGGCAATTTTGTTTTACAATCATACGGCACCATAGCGAAAATACCAGGAATTGTCTTTTCTTCAATAGCTACAACAGAGTGTCCTTCGCTGAATATTATTATAGTTTTGTACGTAAATGCATAAACAAAACCAGGTATCTTTACATTTGGGTGTGTATATATATATATATATATATATATATATATATGAAAACAAAGGCCATGCACGTTCACAGAATCAGCTCAAAATCATTCAAGCCAGTGAAGAAATAGAAATCAATGGAGGTCGAATCAGCTCTTCATTCATGTAAAGTTCACCTGTTTCGAGCCAGAACTAGCAGGCTTCATATTTTCTTCCACTTAACAGCTGTATCTTTATTGCTTTATTATCGTCTCACACATCTTTTCCCCCAAAGCAGTAGACTAATGTTCTTCGCATGGGCTCTCATCACTGCCTCCGAAATCATTCTCGCCTTCATTTGGGCACTTACACAAGCCTTTCGTTGGCTCCCGGTATCCCGTTCGGTCTCCATTGAAAAGATTCCTAGGGATATTAGTTTACCGGGGATAGATGTGTTTGTATGCACGGCTGATCCCCAAAAAGAGCCCACTGTCGGGGTGATGAACACTGTTATATCGGCCTTAGCACTTGATTATCCACCGGAGAAATTGTCTGTGTATCTTTCGGACGATGGAGGTTCTTATATTAACTTGTATGCTATAAAACAAGCTTTTGAATTTGCAAAGTGTTGGGTTCCGTTTTGCAAGCATTATGGAATCAAAACCAGGTGTCCTGAGGCTTATTTCTCCATGTTAGCTGATGATGAGAGGCTTTTTTGGAGTGATGAATTCAAGCTCCAAGAGGAGGAGATTAAGGTTGGTGTCAGTTCATCTATTGCTGTCTATTTCTACTTTAAATCGACACTTCAATTAGCTGATGTTTTTTTTTTTTGTGTGTGTGTGTTTGATCTCTACAGTTAAAGTATGAAAATTTCAAGAGCAATGTGGAGAAAGTAGGTGAAAAAGATGGAAACAGTTGCGTGGCGCTAGACCGACCGCCTTTTGTTGAGGTATGCTATATGCATATTAAGTGAAAAAAAAAAAAAAGGCTCTGCAATTTGAAGGGCTTTCATTAACTGTATACATGGGCTGATTTTTGCAGGTTATACATGACAATGGCGAGGCTAATATAGAGTGCAAAGATGAGCGAACCAAAGTGCCTCGCCTGGTCTATGTCTCACGTGAAAGAAGGCCATCCTCTGCTCATCGTTTCAAAGCTGGAGCTCTCAACACACTTGTAAGTACAAACAGTAATTCTCTCTGATAACTCAAATGAAGTTAGCAGTAATTGATGAATCATACGGTTGCATTGCAGCTCCGAGTTTCTGGGATAATCAGCAATGCCCCCTACATTTTGGTTCTGGACTGTGACATGTTCTGTAATGACCCAAACTCTGCTAAACAAGCAATGTGCTTTCACCTTGATCCTCAGATGTCTGATTCTCTCGCCTTTGTTCAATACCCCCAAGTTTTCTACAATGTCAGCAAGAACGATATCTATGATGGACAATCTAGATCAGCTTACAAGGTACATAAAACAACTCCTATTCCTTGTATTCAGATCAATTAAAGAACAATTATATTTATCAATGGTGCAAGCTTTGTTCATTTAAGTTTTGATCCACTTGATTCAGACGAAATGGCAAGGTATGGATGGGCTAAAAGGGCCATTACTGTCAGGCACTGGCTTTTACGTGAAGAGAAATGCATTATTCGGCTGTCCAAATCAAGAAGGTAAAATTTTTCACCTGATTTGAAACTGGAAGGAAATTTTAGATTTAGTATGGTGTTTATATTTTACTCAGAAAGTTAAAATATTTGTTTGTCAGATAAGTACCAGTACCTTGCTGAGCCCGAAAAGAATTTTGGTACTTCTAGCAAGCACATAGATTCGCTCAAGTCTAACAAAGAACAAGATTTCACAAAGAAGGAGGATTCATCGGATTCTATTGTTGAAGAGGCCAAACGTTTGGCCTCTTGTTCTTATGAAGAAAACACAAAATGGGGTAAAGAGGCAAGTGATCTATTTTACTAAACATCCTTTATCCTTGCTGCTGAAGTTTGTTTTTTATACCACAAAAATGAAGCTTAAAGCTGTGAATGCTTAATCCAGGTGGGGTTCTCGTATGAGTGCCTGTTGGAGAGTACATTCACAGGATATCTGTTGCACTGCAAAGGGTGGAAGTCTGTGTACCTTTATCCGCAAAGGCCATGTTTCTTGGGCTGCACCACCATTGACATGAAGGATGCTATGATTCAGCTTATGAACTGGAGCTCTGAATTGATCAAAATAGCTCTGTCCAAATTCAGCCCTCTCACTTATGGCATGTCAAGAATGCCCTTTCTTCAAAGCATGTGCTATGGATACTTCACATTCCAGCCCCTTCTTTCCCTGGCGCTCATCTTGTATGGCATAGTTCCCCAACTTTGCCTCTTGAATGGCACCACCTTGTACCCAAAGGTAAACTGTCTAAGCAAATTTCTGTTTTCCCTCATAAATTCTCTTCTTTCATAACATGTAAATGGAGTCTAATGGCTGCAATTTCAGGTTTCAAGTCCATGGTTTGCTGTGTTTTCGACCGTGTATATCTCCTCCCTTTGTCACCATATCTACGAAGTCCTCTCAACCGGTGGCACATTTACAACAGTTTGGAATGAACAAAGAATCTGGATAATAAAATCAGTCTCTGGAAGCCTATTTGGATGCATAGACATGGCGATGAAGCGGCTTGGCATAAAGAAAGAGCACTTGAGATTAACCAACAAGGCTGTGGACAAGGAAAAGTTTGAGAAATATGAAAAGGGCATATTCAATTTCGAGGGAGCCAAAATGTTTACAGCTCCATTGGCAATATTGGCTCTGTTAAACACGGTGTGCTTCTTTGGTGGGATGATCAGAGTGATTAGGCAGAATAATATTGAAGAGATGTTTGGGCAGGTGTTCCTCTCTTCTTTGGACCTGGTTTTCAGTCTGCCGATTCTTGGAGGGATGATTGCAGCACTCATCTGATTTCTTCCATGCTTGTTCTGCAATAAGTTTGATTTTTATATGAATGGTTATAATTCTATGCAACAATAAAATTATGATTGAGGTGTTCGAAATTATAGGAAGAGTTAAATCTCGTTGATTATGACTTGTATGCAACTATAAAATTATTGCAGTTATATGATTCTTGAATCTTGAATTTAATATTTGTGTGCTTTCAATACTATTTTCTTTCTATACTTACTGTATGCCAGAGGGCATAGTCTACTAGAGGTAGGAGGTTTCGATTCGATTCAAATTGGTTTAGTTTTGAAACTTAGCTCAACTTGTTTTGAATTTGTTTAGCTTAAATTCAAGACAAATTTAAATTGAGAAAGTTTGGTTATTTTTTTAAACGAAGACGAATTCAAAATAGAGGGAGTTCAATTAACTGAAAGACGATTAAATTCAATTATAATTTAGCTCATAATACGATTTAGATTGTTTAAAATAATTATCAAAAAAATATTATTTTATTAATTATTAAATAAAACAATACTGTTTTACCAATAAAATATAAATTTAAATCACGCAAATTATTTTGTCAATTTTTGAATAAAACATCTAAACTTTTGAAGATAAAGATTGACTGAGCTCTACCTTCGGCTCGAGCTCAATGTGGGAGCCTAACAAATCGGTTCTAAGACTGGATCTTAGACTTGTTTATTATTTTAATATTATTTTTTAGTGGCCGGATCCATATATCTGAGCCCATACAATAATTGTTCGCTAAGCCCAGTTGTAAGACCTGTTATACATGGAGCCTGAGCCCCCTCCTTTGTCCCAGCCCAACCCCGGTTCTCCAGTCTTTGGGTCCGGGCCCCAGAGCAATATTTATCACAAAATTTGAAAAGAGGGCGGACCTGCCGCCTGATTCAAAATTCAAAAGATTGTCTTTCGTTTCTGTCCCAAAAAAAAAACAGGCGTTGAAGGAGAACCCTCAAATACTTCACACTTTCTCAGAACGCCAAGTATTAGATGGAGCCAACTTTGAAGCTAATCGTGATCCAAGGCCCGCGTTCCGGAGAAACGTTGGAGTTTAAACCCGGAACCACCATTCGGATCGGGCGAGTTGTCCGCGGCAACAACGTTACGATAAAGGACGCCGGCATCTCCTCCAAGCACCTTGTAATCGGATTCCAATCGGGGAAATGGACTGTCCAAGATCTGGACTCCTCCAACGGCACCAGTGTCAACTCCTCCAAACTCCCCCCTTATACGCCCGTCGAACTCCACGAAAACGACATCGTTAAACTCGGAGAGGACACCTCGATCTCTGTCAAACTACTGACGGAAAATGGCCACGAGGAGTCTGTGAAGCCGAGGAGGAATCCGACGCGTCAAGCAAGTGCGAGAGTCACTAGATCTAGGCGTCAGAAGAATGAAGAGTGTGTCGAGAATGAGGGATTGACTGAGTGTGGAGCGGTGGAGAATGGGGTTAAGATTACAAGACAGGGCAGAGGAAAGAGACAGATTTTACAGAAAATGCCTCCAGAGAGCGAAGTTGTTCAAATTGAACACGAAGGGGAGTTGAAATCACAGCAAATACCAGCGGAGAGCGATGAAGTTCAAATTGTTAATAAAGAAAGAATGAAAGATGTTAAAGAGAATGATGTAAAAAGTACGCGAAGGTGTGGGGGAAGGAGGAAGGTTCTACAGGAAAGGAGTCAGAAGAATGAAGAGTGTGTGGAGAATGAGGGATTGACTGAGTGTGGAGCGTTGGAGAATGGGGTTAAGATTACAAGACAGGGTAGAGGAAAGAGGCAGATTTTACAGAAAATGCCTCCAGAGAGCGAAGTTGTTCAAGTTGAAGACGAAGGTGAGTTGAAATCGCAGCAAATACCAGAGGAGGGCGATGATGTTCAAATTGTTGATAAAAAAAGAATGAAAGATGTTAAAGAGAATGATGTTAAAAGCACGCGAAGGGGTAGGGGAAGGAGGAAGGTTCTACAGGAAATGCCACCAGAGAGTTGTGAAGTTCAAATTGGAAGTACAGAGAATTTGGAAGCAACGAAGGTGCCAACAGAGAGTGAAGAAGTTAAAATTATGGATAAAAAAGACATTGAAGATGTTAAAGAGAAAGATGTCAAAATAACGCGTAATGGTAGGACCTGGAGGAAAGCTATCCAGGAAATGCCACGGGAGAGTAATGAAGTTCAAACTGAAGATAGAGAAAATTTGAAACCAGAGCAAAGGCCGCTAGAGAGTGATGAAGTTCACATTGTTGATAAAGAAACCGTGAAATTAGTAGAAATAAGTGGTAGAGATGTTAAAGAGATCAGTACGAATAGGGTTGAAGATAAAGAAAATGTAGAATTGGGAGAAGTAAGAGGTGGAGATGTCAAAAATAGTAGTAGTAACAAGGTTCGAGATAGAGAAGACTGTGTGGATTTGGAGACAATGACTCTGGGGGAGTGGTTTCATTACATGGAGGTTTATTTGCCGAAGCAGATAATTGAAGCGACTGAGGAGATGATAGTGGGGATGCAAACGAAGGCTGAAAGAGTTCATCAGTATGTGATAGAAGAGAAGAAGAAGGGCAAACTGTGAGTAGTGGGCACTTTGGATTTCTTTGGTAATTAGTAAATCTGTGACCCTATACTTTGTGAAATAAGTTCTCCAGCATGCTATGTAATGCTAATTGTGGATCTTTAATTCTTCATGCTTTAAATGTTTTCTGTTTCAAATTATTTTGTAATTGCTCTGTAAGGTTCTACACGGTGGGAGTTTTCCCTTTGCGGTGAGTCCCTGCTTGTCTCCACCTCATTTGGGAGGGGATTAGTCTAGCATTTAGGAATTGTATATTCTTCAGACATGGAAAACTGAGGGAAATATAAAAAAAATATAATTCTCTTGTGCATGATTTTAGTGATTCCCCTATAAATAGTTGTTTTTGTTTGAAGAAGCAGAGATTATTGGTTCCTCAAGGGGATTAGAATGGACATGTTTTCTCGAGTGACCTATGAAATTGGCACTTGCAAATTATGGAAAAAGTCCTAGTTAAATCAATTGGTTTGATAGTTTTTCATTGATATAAATTGCATTTCCTTATATCTTAAATTTGCATATGTGTTTTTTCACTTGATGAAGCTTTGACAAATGAATCAAATTATTAATGAAGTTAATATTTTATTTAGCTGAGTTGCAAACTTGCAATGTTTCTTTTTTTTATCAGTTCAGAAGATGATCTTTGTATTTCTGAAACTGAAATGATTGGTGACTTGGTTTTGTCACTTCTTCCTAGATCTTAATAGCGCATTTATTTGTGGCCTCAAATTATATGTTCGTGAATGGATTAGATTTCCAGAAGGAGTCAACATTCTTATTCCCCTGTTGATGCATGGCAATTCAGTATTTCTCACTTGAAAGTTCAGTTAAATGTTAATTTTTTAACATCTTGGTTTTTTAAATGTCTGACCAGATGTGGTTGAAAGAGCTATGATCTAGTGGCATCAGCAGATCTGGTGCTGAATTCTAGAAGATGTGCTTCATTTGAATCGAATAAGATAATATATTTGGATTAAAGGAGTATCACTTGTATTGTACAGCCAAGTTTGGTATCATCTTCCCTTGACTGCTCATCCTAACTAATTCAATTTGGATAACTGCTTTAGTTTCCATGTTTTTATTTTATTTTCTAAGTGATCCAATAGTTGCATTCTAAGAATTAAGGATGTTACATTGGATAACTGAAACCTCAACCCATTTTGAGAGAGAAATATATTACTTGTATCTGTAAAAATTAGATAGAAATTTGAAATGCAAGCTTGATGTCAGTTATTCTTTTGTTTCTCTGGTTTTATCCTTCGATACTAGTATAAACTGCTAGTAAATGATTCTATAAATCTCATAAATTCAGCAATATAAAGTAATGATGTTGCTTGGTTCTTCTAGTTTAATTCTTAATAGGGGGTTCTAGTCCTGGATTAAAAACTTTTTTCACTGTCATGTTATTATAATGAGTTAAATTTGGTGTTTAAAGTTCCCATTACTCCAGTTTAACTTTACTGCTTCATATTATGTGGCTCATTGGTTCAGTAATCAATTTTCACTAAGTTTGAGCTTTAAACCAACTTGACCAATTTTTGGTTGATATGATGATCACATGTGAGTTGACATTTACTGGTTGATTGAAAGAGATTTTTAGTCTCTATTCCCCACTAGACCTGCAGCCTAATCTTTGTTCTTCTACCAGAGATTATGGCTATTTCTCTTGGTTTAAAGTTGTCCGAATGACCATTTCTCACCCAAGGTTTGAAGAGCAATCCTTTGGCCGTTAAAATGATCTTTTCAAATTTAAATGGTGAGAATATGTCTATTCATAAACCTTGGGTGGGAAATAGCAACTTGGCCTTTAAAGTTTTTGTTTTCTCATCTCACTTGGGCATAGGGAATTGTAGTCCAATTTTGGCACTCAATTGGTTTATTTTTAGTATTTGTTCCAATATTTGAAATATTATGAATTCAAAATCAGCAAACCGCAAACCTTGGATGACATGCAAAATTATGAGGCTAAAATACTTCTACCATTACTGACTGGATAAAAATATTGTAAAGTAATTATATACTGGTTTATTAACAACTAATATTCAAATTTTTATTAAATTTCATACTGTTCAAATGGTTTATTCCTTATGGGTACATTATACATACAGATGCATTGGGTTGTTTATTTTGGAAGTGATTGTCAAGGGAAGCCCATCCAAAGTTCCTCCTGTTGGCCTATCATTCTTGTTCTCTCCATTTTCTTGAGCTTGGGTTCCCTTCCATGGATGGTTCTCAGGTTTTAAGCTGGAATTCAGGGCATCTATTCCTGTAATTCTAATTAATACAGAGCGATTCAGAATATGTTGGTCTCTTCTGCTTATTGTAATCTTATGTCTTCTACATTTGGAAACATATAATAACACGGTTGCTATCATATAACAAAATCAAATTCTTTTCAGGGAAGACGATTGCAATGTTTGGCCCGAAGCCTGCCCACATACAGACTATGGCTGGCCTATCTATATTACACAGCAAAAACATTGCTATTCAATTGGTTAGTGTTCCTTGTATAGATTGCTTCACAGAATGAGAATATTATTCTGGGCTTGAATTGGAGTGCTGCTTAGCCATTTTCGTCCGCATCACCATCAGCTCTGCAACATTTTAGTATAACTATACGCGTCCCCAGTAACTGCCATTAATAAGCAGGGCTACTGTTTATGGAAATTTACCAGAACGAGCAGAGGTAATTAATTTCTACTTTGCTTAAATTAATGAATTACTGCATTGTTCATGGCTGTAACAGAATAACTAACCCTAATTCCAATCTTGTACAGTGCTCTAAAGCTGAACCGCCCCTCCAGATAAAAAAAGCAATTAAGATTCACATGCATCGTCTCACAATATCACCGCTGTAATAGTTTCTTTCCCTTTCAAACCTCACAAGAAAACCGCCTAAAAACCTACTTTTATCCTCCTTTCCTTTCCCTACTTCAACATTGTTCTTTCTTTCTCCTTCTCACAGTAAGCATTACTCATGGCTGCTAGAGATCATGAACCAGAAGAAAGCAATGAAAAAGTTCAATACCCACTTGATCCAAAGGCCTACAAGACTCTTGACGAAATCGGAGTTGGAGTTAGTGCTGTTGTCTATAAAGCTATATGTGTGCCTCTGGACTCAACTCTAGTGGCAATTAAGGCCATTGATCTTGATCAATCTCGAGCTGATCTTGAAAAAGTTCGATGTGAAATCAAGACCATGTCTCTTTTATCCCACCCGAATATTCTCCGGGCACACTGTTCTTTCAACGTCGGTTGCCGTTTATGGGTTGTTATGCCCTTCATGTCTTGTGGCTCCTTGCAGTCGATAATATCTTCATCTTTTCCTGATGGATTGCCAGAACCCTGCATTGCAGTGCTCCTTAAAGAAACTCTGCACGCTTTGTCTTATCTTCACAACCAAGGCCACTTACATAGAGATGTGAAGGGTGGTAATATTCTGATTGACTCTAATGGCTCTGTTAAGCTTGCTGACTTTGGCGTGTCGGCATCTATTTACGAGACGAATACTGCGCCGGGGTGGGGGAAATCAACTTCATCCTCGCCGTTGATGCTCACTGACGTGGCGGGAACGCCGTACTGGATGGCACCGGAGGTGATACACTCTCATACTGGGTACAGTTTGAAGGCAGATATTTGGTCTTTTGGTATTACTGCTCTTGAACTGGCTCATGGGAGGCCTCCTCTATCTCATCTCCCTCCTTCTAAATCGCTGCTCATGAAGATAACCAAGCGCTTTCGGTTCTCTGATTATGAGAAAACCAACGAGAACTTCAAGGGCAAGAAGTTCTCCAAGGCTTTCAAAGATATGGTTGCTTCTTGTCTTCATCAAGATCCGTCAAACAGACCCTCCGCAGAGAAGCTTTTGAAGCATTCTTTTTTCAAGGACTGCAAGGGTGCAGATTTTATCGTAAAAAACTTGCTGCATGGTCTTCCTAGCGTTGAAGAAAGGTTCAAAGAAAGCAAAAATTTGCAGAAGAATGATGATTATGATGAAGGTGAAGATACTGAGACTGAATTAGTGAAACAAAGAAGGATTAGTGGGTGGAACTTCGATGAAGAAGGATTCCAGATGGAGCCGGTGTTCCCAACTGAAATCAAAGATGACACCGTTGTGAAGCAAGTTCGGTTTGGCGGTGAAACCATTATCCCTGATAGTAAATCAAGTGAGTCAGACAATTCGGGTCAATCAAACTTGAGTTCACCAGGGCGACCACATGGAGAGGAGACCCAACTGGGTATTCATGGAGAAAGTGAAGGTGGCAAAGTAGGATGTGGTGAAGTTGACAGAGAGAGGATGGTTGGGAGGTTGGTGGCGCTAAGAAGAAGCTTGGATGAGCAGAGGCAACAGGTGTCTAATATGCTTGTTCTGTTAGGTGGGGAAGGAAGCAGAGAGGACCAGTTGGTGCAGTCCAATGATAGGTTGAGAATGGAATTGGAGGCTGAGAAGCAGAAGAACTTTGAATTGGAGATGGAATTGGAGTTCCTCAAACTTCAGATTTCTGGTACATATAATACTGGAGGTACTGACTCATAGGTGCCTTTGTCAAATAAGTGTTTTAGTATTATAAGAAGTGGGCATTTCTCATGTATAACTTGAAAATGTTCTGTTTCCCAAATGCTAATGTCTATCATATACTCTTCTTTGTTATTTTCTAGTAATAAATTCTTACATTATTTGGTAGCTTAAAATGTATGTGATGAATTTGGCCGCCGTTCCATTTTCTTCCACAGGCTGCTAATAAACGTCCATTCTCTCCTATTCTAATAGTGTATAGACCATGACAATCGAATCGCGTATCATATTATATATCAAAAACTTAATTTTATATATCATATTATAAGATATATTATTTAAAAGATAAAATAATAAAATATTCTAATTAACATATTATCATTTTAAAAAATATTACAAATACTTTTGAAAATTTTAAATTTTTTATATACATTATTATCATAACATTATTTTCTTTTAAAAAGTATATTGATATAATATTAGTAATATATATTATATAATATGTTTATTATATTTTATTAATTTGATACACTTTTCGATACATATCGTGTTCAGACCAAATTTTTGTAGTCATCAATGGACTGAACTTGGAAACTCTGTTATAACAGAATTGCAGCAAATAGGATCCATTATGGGCCATATTGGGCCTGTGATAAAAAGTTTGCGCTACCACTCAGGTTCTGCTAAGAAGAACTGGCCCATGATATAGTATTTTCACATGGTGGCAGCGGGGATTCGTCAATAACAGGCCTTGATAAGGGGAAAGAGGAGAGAAGTATCTTAGGGCTGGACTCAGACTAGTGGGTTGGTAATGGGTAGCCTATACAGAATCTGTGAGCCCAGTCAAAAACTAAAGCTGCGTGCTTCAATCAACCAATCAAAAGCTTTACCGTAATTTACAATGCAAAATGTTAAACCTTACTGGCTATGGCACACAACTGGTTTGTCAGTTTCACAAACCAGTTCATAATTTCGCAGCCAATTAAATCCCTTCTGACGATTTCCATGCGTTTTAAGGTGGAGGGGACTGATGGATTGTTTAATTTTATTAACCAGCTAAACTGAAACAAAGTTTAAAAAGTCTGATGAGACAGCAACCAAATGGCAAGGGGCTTTAAATAATAATATAACTGACTAGTAACAAAGCTTCTTCTTCTCTTTCGTCCTTGTCTTTTTTGTCATACATAAACATGGTAATGATCCTCCATTAAAGCAGTGGCTTCATATATGTTGAAGAACCATGAGTGGAAGAGACGGCACCTTGTTACACTGTGGGCAACACTGCGATTTCGGCTGTAGAACCTTACAAAATCACAGCTATATTTAGCATGGCATCGACGCAGCTAATTGGCCTCTAGTTTTTCAATAAATCTCAGCTAAATGCAGCAGGATCTTTTGTCTAAATGGTTTCTCTGATCAATCTTACTCTCTTTCTCACCATAAAATGGAAAAGAAAATCTGAGGTGCACTGCGATATTCCTTTCTTTGAATAATAAGGTTTATTGAATCAAAGCCTTCTTCACATGAATAAGTTCGCTGGCACCGCACTGTGACAACCATGCCTAGCTACTTCTATTCTTTTAGCTGCGGATCCATATAAAATGTGAATATTTTTTAATCATCTTCATCCTTTATAATTTCTGAGTATATAAAATTGTCTTAGCATATACTGAGATGCAGGAAATTTTTTCTGTCTAATAAAGAAATCTCCCTCACACACAGTGATCTATCTTGGATCTTATCCAGAAACTACAAATCTGACAGTCACCATAGCAGAAATGCAAAATTTCTCTATATGGTAAGGAAAACAAGAAAAATTTATGGTGTGTCAAGAGAGTTTAATAAATTTCTGAAGTTTGGTCAAGTGCATTATGCTTCAAATGACAATGTATCTACTTGATAAGTATTAATTCTGTCTTCATTATCAATGAACTTTTACGGGTACCTGATACAAAGGAATTACATTTATTTTCTATTAATTATTTCAGGAGAGTGAAGCTCCCACGAGCTTGATTAACAGTTGGGTTGAAGTTGAAGTAGTTTTTCTCTCTCCTATAACGTTCACTGAATTTAACCAATGATATTATTAAGGCAAGTTTTGAAGCTCATTTAACCTTGCCCATCTACCTTTTACAGTGTTCAGTTTGTTTAGAAGTGTTATAAAAGTTACAAGTAAAAGAACATCCGCTACATATCTGTTTAGATTTGGCAAAAAGGTGGGTAACCTGGTTGCAGAAGACGAGGCTCTGGATATAGTAAGTAGTGACCAACGATAAGGGATATTGCAGAAGTATTATCCAATGAGATTTTCACATTCTGATTTAGAATTTTATGACCTCTCCTGCAACCTTAATCACTAGAGAGAGACAACCAAAAAAGCCCAACTTTTTATATCATCTAGCATAGCTGAGATAGATTTTCCAGGTCAGTTACTTCCTTCTCTCTCCTTTTCTACAGATGGACATCGTCTCTTCTTCTTAGCTTTTATATTCTTTCTTAACTCTTAATTATACTATACGAACAAGCTAGACTGCTTTTCTATCTTTGATCTTTCCAGGTCTGCTGAGTAAACAGAAAGGCATACATGGAGCAGAACAGCGCGAGCAACAACTCTAAAGACCAGAAAATTGGTAGTAAGGCCATTAGAGACTGCAACAACAACAATCAAAACTCTAGCAACAAGGTTAAAGATTCATGGAGCAACAACAGCCATAACAGTGGAGAACAATATTTTAGTGGGTTCTCATGGCCACCAAGATCTTACACATGTAGCTTTTGCAAAAGAGAATTTAGATCTGCTCAAGCTCTTGGTGGTCACATGAATGTCCATAGAAGAGACAGAGCCAGGTTGAGGCAGTCACCACCAAGGGATAGTCAGTACCCAATTTTTAATCTTAACCTTAACCCTAACCCTAACCCTAATTTCTCCAACCCACCTTTGGTTTCTCCATCATTGACTAGCAAGCTACCTTCAGTGGCTTCTCCACCCCTTTCTTCTCTTTCCTCTCCTTCTTCGGCCTCTCTAAGTAAAATGAAGAAATGGGTTATGGATGGTGCTCTCACTGGTCATCAACTAAGCCCGAAAGGCTCAGATTTAACCAAGAAAAGGAGTTCAAAATCTTATTGCGGGATCAAAGAGTTCAGCGGCATCACAGAAGAAGATGGATGTAAGGTTTCCGATAAGCCTCAGATTGTTAGGTTGGACTTGGAGATTGGTCTCCTCGGTGAATCAAAAGAAGAATTAGATTTAGAGCTTCGGTTGGGGTGCTCTTAGTTGAATTTGTGCTGCTTTGTCAAACCATGTTTTTGAAGTTGGCAGCTTGCAATTGGCCCATTGCACCAGATTCTGATCATCAATTATAAGCAGCATTTATATTTAGTTATCAAAATTAAACTCAACCCTGATGAAGCATTGAGATTTCTAGGACCTGTTTCAATTAATGTAAGATTTTGTTATGTGTTTCTGATACTATCCTTCATATGAACTCCATGTCTAATCTCCACTCTTATGTGTCAGCTGTTTCCTGCTTTCTGTATATTCTATCTGTGAATAATGCTTGTGCAAATCCACATATTCCATCTCACAGAGAAAAAAAACAAACAAACTGTTTGGTTCAATAAATATATTCTATTCTATAATATAAATGTTGGACTATATAGAAATGGTTTTGTTTCAAGTATTCTTGACTGATACATTAGGAAAGAGTTTGAGGGCTCTCTCTTTTAACCCCACCAAAAAATTCCCTTATTTTTCTTGATTCCCTTCTTTAAGCTCCTTTTACTATTGGTTTTTGTTATGAGCTTTCTGGTTAGCTTAACCGTTACTTAACAAATAACAACAAAAAGAGTTTCTGTAATCAAATTTCAAAACGGAAAGGTAGATTTGTACTCTCGAGTGGATGGCTTGTTTTGTATGTATGGAGCTCCTGAATGGAATAAGATTATATAGAGATGTATTGGATATTATATTGGTTATTAGGTAGGCGATGTTGGAGAAAAAGCATTGAAATTTTGTTTGAATCAGTGGAAAAAATGTTAAATATTGCATGGAAATGGAAATGTACAAGCAAACAAAATGAATAAAAATGGCTTCCCTGACTTTTCTGAGAAGTCTTTCCCCATATTCATCTTATATTGAGCATTATTACAATGATGATAGCAAATGTTCATTATTGGAGTCAAGTTCCAAAGCAAAATTCATGATTGTAAACTGTAAAAAGATTAAACGAAATAAAAATAGCCACTCATTTTCTGCCTCGTCGACACTTTCAATGTTCAAAACAATCCATCAAAACCTGCCAACTACCTATTTACTTGCTTTATTGATTCAAGTTTCAATTCATGAATCAAAGCTCAGGGGTGTGGAATTGAATATTGTCATTTGTTTTCTATTGCTTCCAAATCACTGCATCATTTCATTCATTATCTCTCTGCACAGATTCATGCCTGAGCCTGACACACTTGCATACTTCTTCCACATTATTTATTTCCGTTTCCCCAGTCACCCTTACGTTGTTTCATGTTACAATTTACAGAGCTTTGTTGGTTCAGGTTTAACCTGAAAGCAAAAACAATTAATGAAGAAAAGAAAAAGCCCTTGGGGGAGATGAAGAATCAGCAAGCTGCCTGGAAAATTTATCATTAAGTCTAGGGAAGATTTTCTCTTACTAAATTTGCATATGTTCAATAACCTACGAGGGGTTAGTCAAATAGTTATGATAGGTTTAAGATTCGAGCCTCTTTATGGGCATCTATATAATTAAATTTGGTCATTATTATTCACTTTTAAAAAATTTTGGGTTTTGGTATGACTCTTTTTGCAAATTCAGGTTTGTAAAATTAATTTGGATTATTAAATTAAAAATATATATAGATTCAAGACCATAAAAGTGTCATCACATATATATGGGTAAAGTCAACTTTTATGGGGATTTTTTATTACTTGAAAATATTGAAAAGGATGCATATTCAACAGCATGAAATTCCTTTAAAGTTAAAGATAAATAAAGTATTTTAAAGTATAAATGCATGACATAAGACATCCTATCGAATCAATGTATAAGTAATTGAATTTTTATGAGAAACTCTAAATTAAGTCTGATCAATCGATTTTAATAAATATCTTTTATTACTTAAAAAATATTGAATATATATATATTCAATATAATAATTTTTTTTAAAGTTTAAAATACATAAGATAAAAGACATTCTATTGAATCATATAATTAACTGAATTATTATTTTTTATATCAAGAAACTCTTATTTAAGTTGGACGATCTCTTTTGCATATAGTTGAGAGCGTCATGTTAATTTAATTGGGTTTAAATTGACCACTTTAAATAAGATAATCTTTACTACTATATCAAATAAGTAAAGAGTTTGATCATGATTTTTTGTCAATGATTTTCATTTTTTAATGTGAAAATGAAATTGGCATCCCAACTATAATTAAGTGGATTAGTTATAATATGTTGCATGTTAATAAACTGGTTAGGTAAAATAATTATCATTTTTAAGGTGAATGATATCTAACATTAGTATCCAGTTAAGCATGAAAATTAATGCAGTGAGTGGAACTAAAAATGAAATGAAACATTGCCAAAGAAGAGAGGGAGAGAAATAAATGTAAATCAAAGAAAAGCATATTGGATGCAGAAAGCGATACAAATAAAAAAGAAGGTAGCATGGATGGCATTGTCAATTATAAGAGAAATTAGCAGTAGAAGGAAGTAGCAGTGAAGAGAAGAGAGGAGAAAAGAGAGAAAGATAAGTAATTCATTGGATGCTTTTTTTCACAAAATCTGATGAATTTGCATGTTCCCGACAGTGTCCGGGTATGAAATAGGTATGATGGCATTTAATTTCCTTAAAAAGAATGAAGTTTTTTTTGGCTTTGGTTTTGGTTTTGAATGGTCAGTTGGCTGATGTTTTACATTTACAGCCATTTCAGAAACCTTCCCCCAACTCTTTCCCAATCCATCACTCACCTCACTCTCACCACCACCATACTTTTTCACTTACTTACAAACCCCAAGTCCTTCATTTCTCTTTCCTTCTTTCATTTCAATCAAGGGGCCACTCACTCATTTTTTTGCCCTAAATATTCTTTCACTTATGCAAGTGAAGTGAGTGATTGAAATGTGAGTAAATGTTGCGGAGCCCATGGCATGACCCACCATCATCTTCTTCAGATATTGACTTTGCCTTACTCAAATCTAATCAACCATTTCCATTCATAATGAACAAACACCCCCTGCAATTCCCATTCCTATTCCTATATTTGTTCTTCTTCAACTCTGCCCCACGTTATTCAATTCTTCAAGAGAGTACTGTCCTATTGTCTTTTTTATTAACCCCTTTAAAGGTTTATAAAATAATTTGCCAGCCTTCAAAATTTTACAATGAAATAAAAGGTACTGCCACATCTGAATCCGATAGTTAATTTCATCCATATTATTGTCCCATTTTGTTCTATAATGCCCTCAAAAGATCTTGCTATCTGGTAATGGAGAGCCGGCCCAGAGGATCAATGGATTAATGGGCTTTCTGACAAGCATAACATTGATAATTTTACATTGGTCTCCTATTTTAGGAACGATATCTTCTCTCTATTATTTTCAAAATATTTGATAGCCCTGTGTAATCTCAATAAGGGCTTGCATGTGAATAGACTCAGGCGATGGTGTGCTATATCTTAGGGGGGCATGGCGAAGCTTTGGTAAGAGTAGAAGCTCAGCAAAAATATACTTTGGGCGCAAACAAGTAAATACTTTACTTGACAACAAGATGTGCGACAAGTGACATTCGATGACATGCAACAGATGTTGCCTTGATTGTTAGTTATTTATTCTCGTTGTGTGTACATGGGCTAATTAAGTAGGGTATAACAAGGGCCATTACATGTCCGAAAATTTTGCTTTGATTTTTTACCCACAACAACAAGAGTATAAGAGATGTTTTTTAAGCTTGTTGATAGTTATTATCATTGTTGTTGGCGGATAGTTTAAGATTTATTATTAGTGATATAATCCTGAAATTACTGGTTGAAGATATTGATTAAGCATTAATTGAATGATTAGCCAAATTAACGCAAGTATAAGACACGATAATTGTCCTTACCAAGTGGAAAGTGATAGAATTTATACCAACAAAATGATGGTTTAGCAGGAATCAATTCTGTCAAATCTCATATCATACTAATTAGAAAGCTTGTAATTTATGTTTATCACACTTTTTTTTTTTAACTGTATTATCACATTAATTTGTGATTACCCATTTCTAATTACTCACAATAATCACTCGTCAAAGTAGAAAATATTTGCATAATAATTTTCTTAATCAAAACAAATATAGTTTTTTGAAATTTAAGTACGGGAGTTTATCATTTTAGTAAACTTTAAATGCGAAATAGTCTTTTTCTTAGTAAGATCAAAGTTAATATATGAATAAGAATTTGTTATTTCAACAAACGTTGGCTGCGAAATAGTTTTTTTTTTTTTTTTTTTAAATTAGTGATGAATAAAATAACCCCAAAAAGTGAGGCCCATTTCTTAATTGGCCCAATAAATCCCTGCCACGTTCATAGGATCGGATGGCTGATTCTGTTGGTATATATGCAGACATGCCACTCATGAGCATCACGATTTGACGACTATGTATATATAATAAAACCATGAGAATTCATTTTTTAATATTAAATTAAGTGTCAAATAATGAGTAATTATGTGATTAAATAATTTTAAATTAATGATAATATATCATTTAAATATTAAATCTCAACTAAGTAGCCAAATCTGAATACACGTTTTCGTAAAATAAAATTATTTTATTAAAAAATCTAAATTAGTAGCAAAACGAGAGTCACAATAATTTGGACTTGTCTTTCATGATGCAATGAGAACTGTATAATCAAATCTGATGTGGCTGTCCATAGTTGATTGCTGTGAGAACTAAGTTTTGTCAATTAGATATTTTTATTGTTCTTCCAAGAGCAGCACCAGCAGCAGCCAACATCATCAAAATCCTTTTTATATGTCTTATCAAGTTTGCTTTCAATTTTGGAGTTAAATTCAAGAACAATTTACATATATAATTGATTTAACTAATTCAGTCCAGCTAGCTCTTCCCTGCTCTTCTAGATCCAGAATCAAATTCATCCAATCCGGCTTCCTTGTATTGGTTCTAGTTAAATCAATTTCAATAAAGATGATGAGGCATGAAATACTTAGCGGCAAAAAAGAAGCTTATGAACTGGCATTAATTAAGTTAAGAAAGTAATACAGCACTTATTGCTGTCATTTGAAGCCTCTTCGATCTTGATCCATTTGTCCAACATTGTATAAATTTTATAATTATTTATAGCTTCGATTACCATTACTGATGCAAAATCGTATCCGCTGCAATGCTTGCCTTTTGTTCGGCCGTCTTTAATCCAAAGAAGAACCAGCTAATTCATGGGTTACATCAGTTTATTCTTTTTGAACTGTCTCCTTCTTCTACCTTACTCATCTCTTGTTAGATTTTGCGCAGAGTCGGTTTTAAATGAACGCAATGGATACATATGGACACTGATCTCATTCTCAAACTTAACATAATAAAAGAGATTAATTGTTTGAAAAGAAACGCAAGAACCCATATGGTAGCACCAAGACTTATCTTATCCCCCTTGAAAAGCCGGTCTTCTTTTAGCAAAAGAAGTTGCAGAGACTTTGGCTAATAACTTGCTGCCTATCAACCCTATGAAACAAATTTGCCAAAAATACTTTGAATCAATCAATTTTTTTCCTTAGCTTTGTTAGAATCACATGTATAAAAGATGAAGATCGATATTATCTGACGCGTAAATATATTTATAATGATATATATGATATCTCTTTTTAGTGAAATGGCGAATATTGAGCACATGTGAGGGATATCATTTTGTAAAGCGTTCTCACACCCCATTACAATTCAAAGAGCAAATTTTTCTTTAATTTGTAATTGTTATACCTGATATATTTGTGGGCTACGTTGGTTTAGCAGTTGTTATTTGTAGGAAATTATATAAATTTGTCCATAAGCTAGTAAGAGAGACTTGAGAAGAGTGCATAAACCGTGTCAAGGAAACGCCCTTGATGCATGAAAGGTACACCAACTCAAATTGCAACTATGCTTAATAGAGAGAAAGAGAGAGATGATGAAGAACAGAGAGATACAGAAATTAATTACAAAATAAAGGGTGATAATTTACTTATTGTGGCACTTTCACATAGCCGTCTGAGAAGAAAAGTCAAAATAGAAACAACAAATTCTGCGTCTCTCTTAATACAAAAACACAGCAAAGCCAATGTCATCTTATTGTCTCTCGGCCGAAAACCATAATTTTGCTCCCTTCTTTCTCTCACATCATCAACCCTTTGTGTTAGACTGATAACACTTAATTTTTCGAAAAAGAATTGTCAACAGTAGCAATTTTGGATATGGAATCAGGAGGGAAACAAGGAAGTTCAGATTCAAGCTATGAAAATGATCGGATCGAGCAATTCAAGGAAGACACGGCGGCTACCAAACGCTCTTATGAATGCACTTTTTGCAAGCGAGGGTTCACCAACGCTCAGGCTTTAGGAGGGCACATGAATATACATCGGAAAGATCGAGCCAAGGCCAAGCAAGTTACGAGTTCTTCGTTTTCAAACAGGGCCATGGCTCTTCCTATTAATGATGACTACAGGAACCCTAGATATAATCTGCCGATTTCGGGAGTTCCTGAGGCTCAAAAGAATTCTCTCATATATTACCCACCATCGGTCTCTAGCTCTAGATATTCACGTGCTGAACCATACGATAGGGAGTTTCTTCTCCCAAGTTCGCAGTCTTTGAGCACAAATGAAGAGCTTTTGGGTACAAATTTGAGTTTGGGAATCGGCCATACGTGTGTAGAAGATAATCGGTTCAAGAGGAGAATTATGAAGGAAGATGAACTGGATTTGGAGCTTCGCCTTGGTCATAATCCGTGATACGTACACTGCTCTCTCCATATTTCAATATACATAATTTACTTGTTAATTAGTATATAGAAAATATAGTGCACAAAGATGGATTTCACTCGATGAGTACTGTTTCATTGATTCCAACTGTGTTATATAAAACAGTATAACTATTTTCTTCCCTCAGATATATAACTTAGGGAAGACTATTAAAAGAAAGCACTCTAATTTGAAAGCTTGGGAGGAAAGCCACTCTTGGTTCAAGAAAGCATTGACTGCAGATGAGGTGGTTATAATTGAATGAAGTCCTATGGCTATCAGCTTCTTGTGGTAAGCATATATTTATGCTTTGCATGGTGTGCTAATTCATTAAGTAGAAAGCCCGAACCAGAAGGCTCTCCATGTTCCTTTGATTTTCTGTGTAAAAAGGTGTGCTAATTTATATTCAATTTGTAATCCATACAGAAGTTTGAGAAGTTAGACTTGGTGTACCTAGTTCAAATTGAGAACCTTCTCACGTTATAATTGAAGGGTCTAGCATTATCTTCTTCAATTGCTTTTCCCTGGTTTTTGCACTAAAACAGGTTTCATATATAAATACATAATATATATATATATATATATATATATATATATATGATATAATTCTATTGTATGCAAACAACCAAATTTCAGTTGTAATATTCCTTTCAAGAATGATTATCACATAGAAAATCCGGAGGAAATGTGCTTTCCATTAATTTTGCCAAAGATAAACAGCAGTAAGAATATTTTTATTTCCTTCTTGAAGCAGGAAAGCTGTAAAAGCAAAATGAGTCTCAAAAAAGAATAGTGTTGGCTTCCGTCTTCAAGGCCACTCATCTCTCTCTCTTTTATTAATTATCAGTATTCTCTGTGTCTTCTAATTAGCCTAACATTTGTAGAATTGTTAAGAAAAGGTTAAGATGTATTGATTGCATCAGTTTGACACGATATAAATTGATTTGTTATTTTATATATATATATATATGTTAAGGATCAGGATTATCGAAAGTCTAGTAATATTATTTTTGCAAGCCAAAAATTTTGTCAGTTTTTAATATGAATATGGTGAATTGGTGATCGATGCACTTTGGGACAGAAATAGAGGGTCTACTAGATATCTTTTAAGGTATAGGACTGTAGGCTTCATGTGGTATTTATCAGAACTAAAAGGTTAGTGGACAAGAATTTTCTTAGTCCATTATAAATATTGTCTTTTTTAGAACGAGTTACTGATTAGGTTTCCATCCTATTTAAGCCATCATTTGTTATATATGTGCGTGCATATTACTAGGTAGGTGACAAGAAATTAAACTCCTGTGTATCCTCTTCGTTAGGTTGATTGAGTTTTATTATATTGTGAATTTTATTTTATATATACACACACATATAACCCATGCATGTTACGTAACTTGCTGGTTCGTCTTTTTCTTCTTCCTGGATACTTCTTGCAATCAGTATATGAAATGCAGTAATTTTCACACTGATGCACAACCATGCAAGCACCCTTTTGAGGCTAAAGCCTGCAATTAACATCATTTACGAAAAATTGGTTGAACAGCCTGGAGTGATAAATAAGGACATTCGCAACTGCTGGTCATTCATGTTCTTCATTCGATTTTTCCAGTAGCCTTAATTTGCAACTGCTGGTCATTCATGTTCATGAGTTCAACAGCCTGGAGTGATAAATAAGGACATTCGCATATATTTAGTCAGTCATTATTTGATATTGATTCCTTTTTTATATTTCTTTCAAGAGGTACAATAATTCACCAATAATTTTTGTTGTCTTTTTTCCAGTGACTTTGAATCCTAGAAACTTAATGTTTTTAAATCACAATTCTTGTGCCTAGCGCTTATCAGTAACAAAGCCCCTTCCCTCCAGGTCTTCATCCCTTCTTTATGCCAATATAGAATTGAATCAGGTAGATCAGAATGGTGTTAACCTCTTAGGCGGACAAGAATACATGTTAAGGTATATTCAGTCTCAGGGTCTCTCAGCATCAACAAGCAATATTTCATCCCATGTTAAGGAATTAATACGTTCTAAAATCTTATAAGCTACTTCGATTTCAATTGGGATTAACCTTTGAATTTCCCGTGTTCATGTCACCCAAGATTTCTTATGTACAAATCAATTTAACTCCTAGCCATCAGATTCCAACAATTTTTGTTAAAGAAGCAAAACATGTACCTGCAAGCAAAAGCCGGCCACAAAGTAGATAAGGCTGCAAAATGAGATATTGTGAGGGTTTCACCTACGTCTTCAAATGTTGTTGGTAGGATTAGATTCGGTTTAAATTATTTGAGTTTGAATTCAAATTTGGATCAAACAAATCGAGTTCAAACTGAGTTTTGGGTTCGTGTTTATAAAAAGATCAATTTAGAGCCAAGTTCGAATTATATTATAACTAACCCTTATAAATCTGAATTGATTTCAAGCTAGACCTATTAATATTCAATCTAAATCAAGTGTAACCCTAATTCCTCTACAACTATGATTATGAACAATTTGATAACATATTGGCCCAATCTGGCCCAACTAAACGTTTGAGGTAAATTAGATCAATGAGCGTCCAGCAATTCGGTGGGCAGCAGACCAAAATGAAAAGTAATTTGGTTAGAGATAACAATTTCAGTCCAAATTTATGGTCTGTGACCCTCTTTGACCCTACCAGATAGAGGATTCTTTAATAAAAATAAAGAAGAAGGCAAAAAATATCCCCATAATCAAGGACAAACTGGAGATAAGGATACATGTGTCCCTTTCACGCTCTGTCTCATCTTGTCCCATCCCTATCTCTAGCCTTTTATATTAATATTTTTGTTTAAAATACTAACATATCCTTATAATTTTAGATTATTTGTGTTTTTCAAATTTATTTATATTTTTGTTATGCATATTACGGTAATTAATATATGATAGTTATAATATTTGAAATAGTAGATTAATTTTGATTTTAGTTAATTTTATCATTTAATATATTTATATTATATTTAGAAAATACGAAGAGAGAATTTTTTCCCATAAGGATGAGGATGTGAATGGAGAAGGGATTTTTCTTCATGAAGAGAGGACGTCTTATCGTCTCTATAATGAGAATGGATAGGGGATAGGGATGAGAATTGAGATCCTGTCCCTGCCCCTCCCATTGCCATCCCTAACTTTGGTAACAAACAACCATGATATGATAACCACGTGATAATTAAACAAAAGAACCAGTTAGGTCCTGGGCATGAACACAGATTGGCCTCTCAGCCACCCCTCATTTTGCATATAGACGGCTGAATTTCATCTAATCTTTGCTTTATTGGCCCTGAAAGGTGACGATAACTGCTACAATATCATTTGATTACTGTCGTCTCAACAAGGTTATCGCCTTGGCCGCACAAAACAGAATAAAACAATGACAAATACCCAACATTGATTCAGGGCCAAAACAATCCAAAGTCAAGAACATATAACCCAAATGTTCTTCGTTAATATTAACCTTGGGATTAAGTTAGAATCTGCAACACTGAAAATTTTCTTTTACTGCAATAGTAGGGAAGGTCTATCAGTAGTAAGAGATACACATGGTTTGTTAGTGAATGGAGAGATGTGGAGGGGAGTTTTGCGAGCATGTGGAATGTGCAGAGACCCCTCCACCATTTTCCAGTTTTTGCTAGACATATACTAACCATCCTCTCTATCACATTCATTTTGTTTCATCATCTGCACTTTCTCCATTCCCCAATTATGTTTTATGTCTCCACACTCCCATCCCCCATACTCACAACCCGCACCTTCCTCTCTCTATCAGCTTATTGTTACTGGGCTATAATTGAGACTTTATGGTGTTAATCATGATAATTACTGTTAAAAGGCTTACTATCATTCAGCTGGTTTAAGAAAACAAGGAAACAATGATTATGTCAACAGGGTAGTGATAGAAATGAATATAAGGTTGAAAGAAGAAATCTATGTGCATCGAATATGGCCTTCAAATTTGCCCTCTAGCTTTAAAGATTTGATGTGCATGAATCTTCCTTCATACGAAAAAAATATAAATATCTGGTTATAATCACTAGCGTCTTTGACAGAACTACTTGATAGTAATTAAACAAATAAAAACTTTGGCTATGTATCTGGTGAAAAAGAAACCAACTAGTTAAATTTCTTAATCAATATATGATTCATCTCCCTTTGCAACTTTCTTTACAACGCTATTCTTCTTCCCTACCCCACATTCCCATCATCTAGGCCCTCTCTAGATTCTTCCTTGTCAAATTTTGTAGATTCGGCAATCATTGTGAGACTTCATGTTCATTTGGGTTCAAATTTGGTTCCAAATCCGAACCCGTAAGGATGTAGTAATTATAAAGACAGTTAAAGATTTGAAGCAATATTGTCTACACGATTTGTAGATGCATGCATGGTTGAAATTCTGAGCTTTCACAGTGAGAAATCATTAGAGATAGGATGGTACAAGCTCAAATTCAATGTTTCTTTTGACTTCAACTCTTGAGATGGTCCATGCATGAACGTTAACACATTTATTTCCCATGGATTTCCTTTGTAATAGTGTCATACAACTGTAAATTGAATGTCAGCTTTTAATTCATGAGTAATGTTAATTGTTCTCAATTTTAAGGGTGGTTTAGTTCCAAAAATTTAAAAATTATCTTAGTGTTTTATCTTTTATTACTTACGTTACCTTATTTGATTTATCAGTGATAAAAGATTGTGGTAATCTTTTATTACCAATATTAACATTACGGATAATATAGATGATAATTTGATTATTAAATTCACTTTAGGTATTAAAAAATTACCAAAATAATCTTGATTTTATTATAATTATATTATTATTTATTATTTTTTTGAGACAAAAATAAATTTATTTTTAATTAATATAACAAATAATATAAAAATATTTAAAAGTAATTATATTCAAAGACATTTAAGTAAAATAATTTACTATTATTCTTTTATTACTTTTAACCAAATACAATAATTATTTATACCTACTAAATTTTTTTAAACATAGTAATTATTTATACCCAGTAATTTTCTAAATAATTTATCTTTAAGATAATTTTTCTATTTTGATAATAAAACATTATCTAAACTAAATACCCCATAAGTATCAAATTACATATTCAGATAATATGTTATCATATAACTTAATTAGATAATTAAAATTGGGTGCATAATTTTTCATACCCACTTTAATTTAGTAGCCGGGGAACAAATAATTCAATGGTTGTAACGTAACAACTACTTGAATAACAATTTCACTTAAAATTCTCTTTACTATAGAAGAAATAAAAAGTCTTTCGAAAAAGGAGAGTCATTAACCAGGGCATTTACAAGTATAGCATAATTGGGGATTACACGCAATTAAGATAGTCATTCCATTAAGGAATTGCTTATAAAATACATATATTCTGAAATCTCAAGTCTGGAGTCATTGTTTGGAAATAAAGTGAGGAATTGAAGAAACTATGAGAGATATGGTTCATGAACAATTACTATTCACCGAATAGAATTTGATACCATCCACTAAGTTGACCACGAAAAAAAACCCACCATTGCCCACTAATTATCTCAGTCTAGATTATTTATAGATTTCCATTGGATTAGACAAAGTTTTGGAAACCATTTTTGGAAAGTTTACAAGCAAATATGCTGATATATGCAAGTGACGTTTTGAGACCCCGATATATGTGGATTCTGAACTTACATATATAGTTCAAGATATTTGTTTTATAAATGTATCATAATTCTACAGGCATTTTAGGGAAGTGATTTGAAAGAAGAAGAGAGAATGAAAGCAAAGAGTAATTGGATAGTTGAGAACAAGAAGGGACCCAGTACCCTCTCTATCTGTTGAAGGAAAATTCAGAAACCATAGCTTTAATGCCGCCCACTAAGATTTATTTGAACAATTATTAGCTTGAAGTTTCAAAGGAAACATCTATTAAGAGTTGAAAATCTGTTGGTGACTTGAGAACAATATGGCTAGCGTTTTTCTTTCTCGATGCTTCTTTTTTAATTCTCTTTTTATTTATTAGAAAAAAACAATTAATATGGATCCTTACCCTTTCAATCTATGAACGGATGTAGTGAAAAGTTGATACAGAAAAAGTTATGGCGATGGCTTTTGAAAGTAGCATTATTGAGAGACCCCCCAAAGGTCCAAGCCAAAGTCAAAAACAACGGGTAGAATTGTACCATTTATGAGAGAGCAATGATTCGCATCCAGTTTTGAATATTCATTAGATATTCAGAGAATATATTATTTAAATATCTAATCAAATATTTAAAATTAAATATATATAATTTTATTGTTTCTGAGAATTTGATTTATTAAAAGGAAGCCATGTGATCTTGCTCTTATAAATTTACCCAAGTACTTTAGTGGTTTAGGCATACCTGTTTATGACCAAAGCAACTCTACAGTTAAGAGTTTATTTCGAAGAAATTGCATAATTGAATTTCTGGGTGGAGATGCATGTCAAAAGAAAATGATAATACTGAAGAATGGCAAAGCTGATATTTTGAAGGTTTAAACGTTCAAAATATGCAACCCTCAGGAAAGGAAGTCTTGAAAAAATCATTCATAACTTCTGAATTCAAGTAATTACTAATTAATAAAGAATTTCAAACTACGTTCCTGGTTCAATGTATCATGTTTGCTTTGACTGCAAAACCCATCTACCATTGGCCAAAGCATTCATGCTTATCACATACCTTGTCTTTGTCCAGGCATACGAAGCAGGAGTCAGCGAAAGAAGAGCAAAATCTGATGTGCCTCTGACAGATTCTGAATCAGTTGACGAAGAAAGAAATGTGTATACATTGAATAACTTATGAGAGTTTAGGACTGATTATATACAATAAATTGGTGAAGAGTTTAAGTGTAATATAGGTGACAAATGTCTAACCCATTACTCACGATGGTTTCTTCTTCTGCAAACTTTAATTAATTTTCTTTGAGATGTCGTCATAATCTCACCAACAAAATTCAGACTTTTTGGAATTGGGTGTTCATCAACCACTCCTTTTAAGGATACATTTGAAAGGACGGTCTTACCATCAATAACGCAATTAATATTTGGTTAGAAAGCATGAATTCAATGTTCTTTTCTTAAAATTCTTCACCAAACACCATTATGATTTCCAACTGAAAAACGTCAAGGAAAATTACTTGGGCACATTTTCTTCCATGGTAAATACGGCCTTATTTCCACTTAAAAATTGGCCAAAAAACTTATTCTCATCTAAGATATAATAAAATCTTAAAATTTTATCTTAAAAATTTATTATTACTAAATTAAACTAAACATTAACTTTAAACTTAAATTGATTAAAGTTTTTAATAAAGTTAAAAAAATTGTTTTTAATAATTTATTTTATAAAACTAAATTTTCTATAAATTTTACCCCCTTAATTTATAAAACTAACTATTTTCTCTAAAATTAAGTTTTGAAAAGTAAATTTTTCCCCCTACCTGGGGTTTCAAATTTTGTTGAAAATTTTCCAGCAAATGACGACTGATCTCTCTCCCTCTGATGCTTTTCCTTTGATCGACGATGTCTAAATTTGATAAAATCTAAACAAAATATTTAAACTCTTCGTCTAGATTTTTGACTTCATCTGGACAAAAGATGATAGTTTAATCGACGAGTTATCCTCTTCCAGACAAGAACGACTCCTTGTCACTATTGTTGTCATCCAAACAAAACTGATTCAATCACGCGTTTTCATGTATCAAGAGAAGAAACATATTTTCATTGTTTTTATTGTGTACAAGTTAGAAAGAGCTTGCCATAGTTAGTTAGAAATAATGGGATTAAGAAATTAATCTCACTTATTAAGTTGAAACGGGAATTATATTGTTACATTATTGTTGTTAATTATTAATTTGATAGATAATTAGTAGATGTTATCGCAGATAAGCTAGCAACCGAGTCGACCGTACGTTTTCATGCTTCAAGAGAAGAAATATATTTTGAAAATGGATGTCTAAAGGTTTAAAGCATTATTTTTTGCCTTATATAGCAGTGCTTGGCCATTGCTGCAGGACCAGCAACTAAAGCCTGCAGCTCACCATTTTGAGTGCAGACACCCAAGTACACCAGTACGTGATCACGTGGGCGTCACATTCTTTATTAATGTGTCTGCATATATATATATATATATATATATATATATATATATGTGTGTGTGTGTGTGTGTGTGTGTGTGTGTTAACAGTGAGGAAGTAATCCTGATTGCCTATTGTACAGTAAGTAGATGCTTTGTGTTCGTAGATATTGTAGACCAAAAATGATTGACTTGACCTAGTAAACAAAGAGAAATGTTATATCTACATGATTTTTGTATACGGTTTAGATATATTAATGATGTATCATTATATGATTAAATATTTTTTTATTTTTAATATAAAATTATTTAAATATATAATAATTTATTATTTATATATTCAAATTATATATAAAAAATGTATAGTTGGTTAATAAGAATATTGATATTGAGTAAAAAAAAAATTCTTTAGTAAACAAATTTGTCAACACCCTCTATTTTTGCAACCCCTTTTACTTTCACTTTGTGCCAATTAGATACCTTAATTATCTTGCAAGGCACTCCACACTCTTGCCCCACTTCTTTGTACCATGCCTGGTCCTCCCCCACCGCCTTTATATTGCATGTCTAGACAGGCCTCATGCTGCTCATTGTTATTATCTCTCTTGCGTATGATTTAGTTGTAGTTTCCGTCATAGCAATCTTCAACTTCTTTTTTTTCTTCACTTTCTTAATTTTCTCGACCTTATTATTCTCAACAACAAGAGGGAACCAAATGTATGTGTTGCTTTCCTTGACGACCATAAAAATTAAAACAAAGTGAAAAAACCAAATACTGAAAAGGACCAACAGCGAAGTTCTTCAACATACTAAGCATTTGCATGGTTGGAGTGGCGGCAGTATGAGACTCCAATCAAAGTGATAAGTATAGCATCAGGAAATGAATTGCAAATTCCAGACTTTTAAATAGTCCATCAATCATGTTTAAAATGTTGAAGTTAGATTTATAAAATAAATATTCTTTTTTTATTTTTTTAAATTTCTAACAGTGAAATTACTAATCTTTGGGTAATATGAGACTTGGCAAATTGGCGAGCCAAGCTGGGTGGAGGCAAAGTCGATACGGGTGTGGATAAAATAGGTATAAATCAAAAAACATATTGTGTTATATAGATAATAATTTTTAAATTCGTACTTCAACTTAATAGGTACAGGTCGACCCATGGGTACTCGTTAATATTAATTTCTCATTATTTCTTTTTTATTTATATTATTTTAATGTATTCCTTTCTCAATTTTTAATATTTTTCTCTTCAAATACATAGGTATTTTGTGGAGGAAAGAAAATTTACCTCAAATTATAAAAATGTTTGTTTATAAATTTGAAGAATTTTAATATTAAACATGTAATAAAATTTATTTTCAATATAATAAATTTTTTAATTTTATAATACATTTGAGTTCATTTCATATAAAAAAAGGGGAAAATATATAAAATGTGTATTAGGTATATTGTAAGTTTGATATTAAAATAGAAAAAAATGAATTGAAAAAAAAAAGGGTGACCTACGGGTACTCACAAGTATACCCAACCTGTCAACAAAAATGTTTTACTTGTGGATATGAATCCACAAATCTAAAACTTATTTTCATATTTAAACAGGTTACCCATGGGTGATTTACCCATTTTACGGGTCCTAAGTTTTTTAAATAAAATTAAATTTTGTATGAAAAGGTATGATTTATACATGGTTAAAAAGTAACCACACATAAAGGTTGGTTACTCTTGATTCACCTACCTATATTGAGACTTTGGAAGAATGCATTTGAAAATCTATCAAATTCATGTTAAAAAGAAGAAAATTATGAATGAGAATTCTATCTACATTAAAATATAAAATATATTATTAGTGTTGAAATTCGGGTGCTTCATTTTTCTAAATTAGAATGTTTAATTAATAAATAAACAAAAATTGAGAAAAAGCCGGCATATGAACACAAGAAATGCCACGTGGGATGTGAGTTAAGGGAGGAAAAGGAAGAGCAGGTGGACGTAATTGGAAATTGGGGGCAGAAGAAATGAATAGAACCAATAAAACAAGAAAAATTAAAGAAAGAAACGTTTTTTAGAAAAAGAAAATAAAACAAATCTTTTTGGGTCTGACGAGGACGTTTTGGTTCAAAAGGCCGTCTAAGTTCTCTTCATGTATGAATCTGGGTCCCACTCTCCACCCTTCCTTTTCAATTCTCTCTTCTTACAAAATCAACTATAACAACGGCGCTTCCGTCCTCCGAAAGATCAACATTAACATTTTCATTTCCTCTTCTTTATGTCAACAGTTTTTCTGATAAAAAGAGGAAATAACTACTTGGGATCAAACGGGTGTTATTATGTTTTGGTGGGTGTTTCTTTTTCTTCACCGCCCGCCTGTAGTTTTGCCTCCCTGGTTTAAGCGGAACGGGTTGGCCGGGTTTTATTCGGTGGTTTTGTTTGCCTTTGATATTTGCCATTAAACGGCTGCTGAACTTGGGCCGTACTTGTCTTGTGTGCAAGTTACAATGGCTTTAAGTGATCAACTTTATTGTGAAATATGAAGATGCGTTTTGAATTATTTCAATACGTCTCTGCATGTCATGTCGAAGAAAACATAAGATCTGAAGGTGCGTTTGATTTGAAATCTGGATATTTGACCACTATGGTGTAAATTTTTCAGGTATGTTTAAATATTTTTACTTGCATTTTTTGTTTTGTTCGAGTGAAATGCTGGCTTGGTTTGCTGTGTTGTTTTTTGTTTCTTTGTTTCTCTAACAAAAGCGAAAGCTTTTTCATTTTCCTTTCAATTTTTAGGCGGGATCTTCGGCGTGCCTCTATTTGCTTTTTTTTTTTTTTTGGATTTTTATGGGTTAGAAAAAATGTCCTGTTCTTCATTACTGTGCTATTCGGAAATATATGATAAAGGTATAAAATTTAAAATTAGATTTAGATAGGAAAAGTGAATTGAAGTAGAACTGTAGAGGTAATTTATTAGTTTTTGAGTGGTGGTTGTGTTAGATCTTAATTTAATGCTAATTAATTATTTGAAAACCTTAATGGGGTTGTGAAAGATTGAAGATATAGTGTTGAAAATGGACTGTAGAGGTAATTTTTTGCTTTTGCGTTCAATGCAGGAAATGAGAATTGAAGATTGGGCTGCTAACCAAGTTTTAGTTGAAGATAGCTTTGTTTGTTGTTTTAAGAGGTTGTGAAAGATTGAAGATATAGTGTTGAAAATGGACTGAAGAAGCTGGCAGTCTGGTTTTGAATGCAATGTTAAAGGCATTAGCTACTGGGCTGTTGATTTTTTCACTCCTTGTATCAGTATCCGTGGCCGACAACGGCTTCCCAAGATGTAATTGTGATGACGAAGGAAGTTTATGGAGCATTGAAAGCATCCTTGAGTGCCAAAAAGTGAGTGATTTCTTGATTGCTGTTGCCTATTTTTCAATCCCGATTGAGCTGCTTTACTTTGTTAGCTGTTCAAATATACCGTTCAAATGGGTCCTCTTCCAGTTCATTGCCTTCATTGTTCTATGTGGAATGACTCATCTGCTCAATGGCTGGACCTATGGACCTCACCCGTTTCAGTTAATGTTGGCCCTCACTGTGTTCAAGATCCTCACTGCCTTGGTCTCATGTGCCACAGCTATAACTCTCATTACTCTTATTCCACTGCTTCTCAAAGTGAAAGTAAGAGAATTCATGTTGAAGAAAAAGGCTTGGGATCTCGGCCGAGAAGTTGGGATTATTATGAAACAGAAAGAGACTGGATTGCATGTTCGTATGCTCACACAAGAGATTCGCAAATCTCTTGATAGGCATATGATCCTGGACACAACTTTAGTGGAGTTATCCAATACTCTGGGTCTGCAGAATTGTGCAGTATGGATGCCTAATGAGATTAAAACAGAGATGAATTTGACCCATGAGTTGAAATGTAGGAACTACTCGGATTTATGTAATTGTTCTATACCAATTACTGATCCAGATGTTGCGAGGATTAAGGGTAGTGATGAGGTGAATATTCTTGAACCCAGCTCAGCACTTGCCACAGCAAGTAGTGTAGAATCTGGTGAGCCAGGTCCCGTAGCTGCAATTAGAATGCCAATGCTTCGGGTTTCAAATTTTAAAGGGGGAACTCCAGAGCTAGTCCAAGCATGTTATGCAATATTGGTTTTGGTTCTTCCAAGTAGTCAACCCAGAATTTGGACCAATCAAGAATTAGAGATAGTTAAGGTGGTCGCAGATCAAGTGGCTGTAGCACTCTCTCATGCTGCAGTACTTGAAGAGTCCCAGCTCATGAGGGAGCAATTGGAGGAGCAAAATCGAGCTTTACAACAAGCACAAAAAGATGCTATGATGGCAAGCCTGGCTAGAAATTCATTTCAGAAGGTAATGAATGATGGGATGAAGAGGCCAATGCATTCAATTCTAGGCTTGCTTTCGATTATGCAGGATGGAGATATGAATAATGACCAAAAGATGATTGTCAATACAATGATGAAGACCAGCAATGTCCTTTCGACTTTGATAAATGATGTGATGGACATTTCAACAAAGGATAGTGGAAGGTTTCCATTTGACATTAAATCCTTCAGCTTGCATACCATGATAAAAGAAGTGGCTTGCCTTGCCAGGTGCTTGTGTATTTATAGGGGCTTTGGGTTTTCAATTGAGGTTGAGAGGTCCTTACCTGATAATGTTATGGGTGACGAAAGGAGAGTTTTTCAGGTGATTTTGCATATGGTTGGGAACCTATTGAATGGCAACAATAGAGGAGGGTCTGTAATGCTTCGAGTTATCTCAGAGAGTGGGAGTCAGGAGAGGAATGATCAAAGATGGGCAACCTGGAGGCAAACCTCAGCTGATGGGGATGTATATATCAGATTTGAAATCGAGATGCACAATGCTGGTTCTCAAACAGAGTGCTCTACCTCAGTGGGACAGTTTGGTGGTAGAAAAAGTGCCAGTGAAGGAATTGAGGACCGCTTGAGCTTCAGCATTTGCAAAAAGTTAGTTCAGGTGAGAATGTTCATTACGATGTTTGTCTTATCATTTATGTGGTTTGGGCAATAGGTTGTAAGATATCCCTTGTGAAATATGTGAAGTGATAACTAGGTAACTTAGAAGCTAAATTGAACTTGAATCATTTAACAACGGTAGTTTATAACTTTTGTTATTTGCTGGTAATTGGTCCTTTTTATTTCGAAAAACCACAATAAACCTCTATCTATAATAATGGGGATAAAACCGTTCATGTTGGTGAATCTTTCAATTTATATAAGTGGTCCCATAGTCTTGTTTTCTAGGATTCTATTACTGATAAATATATCATATATTTTATTGTTGATTTGCTGTCATTGAGTATATGCTTTGACAAACTTAGCTTTTCTTATTTATTTATGAATAAAGCTACCCCACATTATATATACATATATATATGGTTGAATTGTGAAGTCCAGCTAAAATATTTTAAAACAATTATGTTTCCCTCTTACTGTGGATTCCTAAGTGTTAACGGGTCAATGTTTTATGTGGGATATAGTGAAAACCATTATGCTCTTTCATGATTTGAACAGTTAATAATTATTTTGTTTCCTTATTTTTCGGCAGTTTATGCAAGGGAACATCTGGGCTGTCCCAGATTCTCATGGTTTTACACAAAGCATGGGGCTTGTTCTTCGGTTTCAACTACAATCTTCCATTGTTATTGCAATGGATGGTGAATCTTCAGAGCTCTCACAATCCAATTCGCTTTTAAGAGGCTTGCAGGTTTTATTAGTAGATGGTGATGATGTGAATAGAGTTGTGACCCGGAAGCTGCTTGAGAAGTTAGGTTGCAATGTATCTGCTATTTCATCTGGGTTTGAATGCCTCAGTGCCATCAGCCCAGCAACATCTTCATTCCAAATTGTCATTTTGGATCTTCAGATGCCTGAGTTGGATGGGTTTGAAGTTGCAGTGAGAATTCGGAAATTCCGGAGTCGTAGTTGGCCATTGATTGTGGCCATGACAACAAGTACTGACGATAATGTGTGGGACAGATGCATGCAGGTTGGCATGAATGGTGTCATTCGAAAACCAGTTCTACTGCAAGGAATCGCCAACGAGCTTCGAAGAGCCCTGCTGCATGCAAACAAACTGTAAATTACCGAATATTCAGGTGATGAATCTCAATGAAATAATCCGACAACACCATTTTGTCTCCCAATTATCCCCCACCAAGTTCCTAGCATAGAAATGTTACATATATTCACAATCAAATGGTATACAAGTTAGCACCTTTTCTCTTTAATGTGATTGAACATTTTTTTAATTTTCCCAACATATGCATAGTTTAGATGAAAGCATATAAAATACATCATCCTGAAAACAAGGCAACATTGTGGAAACCATGAAAGGTTGATTGCAAGTTTTTTATACAAACACCAGATCTCTTAGGATTGTAGAGAAAGGTCAAACATATATATATATATATATATTGGATGTATATAGTTTTGAGCATCAAATTGGATGTTTAGATTATGTGTTATTGTATAATTTGGTGATTATGAATTAAGAACAAAATAACATTTAATTATATAATGATAGATCATAAATATTCAATCGGATCTTCAAAACCGGGTATGCATTGCTCATGGAAGACAGTATGCCAATCCAAATGAGGTTGGTCGATGAAGGGAAGAATTCATGCAGGAGTGACAGCATTACGTACCACCACAAATTTGTTTTGGTTTATGAGAGAGACATGGCACGTGGAGTTGGACCCAGACTAGACCCATGTCAACCCCAGCCCCAACCCCACCACCTAAATCGGTTTCAATATGAATTTCGATTATTTATTGTTAATTTTTATATTTTAATGAGAGGACTTGACGTTAGATCCTTTTGGAATATTGACCCAACCACTACGCAAATTCCTGTGATTTGCCATGTATCGCTTTTTGCCAATCAGTTCATAGAGAAATTTCTTGGAAAGTGGAGGTGTTAGTGGTGGCTGCTTCATTATGAATATCATGTTTAGGTGTAACGATGGTTGGTTAAGGTTTTTGTCAACATTATTATTATTCATTTTACTTGATTGACAATTTCCATCAGGTCCCTCGCACCTTCTGTTGAACAAGTTTGATCTGTCAAGTAATTCAAATTAGGGCAAATGATGATTATTTCTCACCCGAATTTCGATGAAACTATATTTTCCATTAAAGGGGTAAGAATGCTCATCTCTCTTTTTCTTCTTTCTTTCTTTCTTCTTGTTTGTTTTGGTTTTCTAATTCAGAACAAACAAATATCACATAATATATTAGAAGAAGATGTGGAGAAAGATTTTGTGCAACTGAAGAAGAGCGCCACAACGAATTCAGCTGTGTCAACTTGTTGGATAAGGAAGGCAACAACAGAGTGAAAGAAGTTGCAGTGACTGATAGCAATTAGTATTTTTACTAATATGCTTTTTTGTTGGTTTTGTTAGGGCTGACTTCGTTTGTTAGGAAGTTAGCTTCAAATGATAGGGATTCAACACAATTAAGGTTTTCAAAATTTAAGAAATGAATTGGAGGTGTTAAAGATTTGTTAGAAGTACTATGAAACGTATGCGGTTTCAGATTGAGGTCAATGACAAAAAAGATTGGAAGTGAGATTGAAGGCTGAGAAATGAAGCTAGTAAAAATATTAAGAATGAAAGTATAATTTTTAAGGCATGAGTTAAAAGAATCTAGAGGAGAAGAACTCAGGGTTGGAGAGGACATTAAGTGAACAAAAAGTTACTTATTAGTTATCGAAAGAGAAGTTTAATCGGTTTATTAAAAGGACTGAAAAGAGATATTTTGAATTTAGTGAAAATATTATTTAACAGTGTTGTTATAAGAAAAATAACAATATAATTAACTCAGATGATATGATAACATAAAAGAAGAAAGACTAAAGAAAGAATTAAGAAGAAATAAAATATAATTTTTTGATCTAATCTTATTATATAATAATTTTTTCAATATATATTATGTGAAAAAAATATATTTTTAAATTTAAATAAAAAAATTTATTATTTTAACAATATTTAAATGAAAAATAATCATTTCGTCTTTAAACTGCCAGTAATCATTCTGAATAGACATCATATGAAGGGTCCCAACCCAACAAAACCAAATATAAGTGCAAACAAGCTCTCATGCTATCAAAATCTGGTATTCCCATGAGACACCACAATTTTAGAAGATGGATCCGATTCTATTATTTTATTACACTTGAGATCTAAACCCCCTAAATGCTGAAAAAAAAAAAAGAAAAGTTGGCTACAGAATGAGGGGTGTGTCTTATGAAGAGGAAGGAGACAAAAATTGATGCTTGAAATAGAAAATAAAAGCAAGATTTTAGGATCCATAAGTTAGTCAAAGCATAAATCATTAGGAATCAATATAATTTATTTACCACAACTTGGAGTACGGTTTGTTCTAGTATTTGTGCTAGGGGCTCTGCATCCAAAACAATTATTAATTTATGGCCAAATCACTATATCCCACCCAAAGTTTGCCTAATTGACTAATTTTTATTTCTAAATTTAAAAAGTTAAGTTTTCATCCATCATCCAATATTTTACTAGTGAATCTTATTGGTTTTTTCAGATTTTATTTTGCACTTTTATTGAAATTAAAAAATTATAACAAATATATATTACTAATTTAGAAATTTATTACTTAGACTTAAAAAAAAAAAAACTATAACTAATTTTAAATAATTATGTTTTTTTATATATATATAACTGCCATTTTTTAAGTTATTGAAGGGTATATTGAAATTTAATTAACAGTCTTAATAGTTTTAAAAACTACATTTCATTTCCTAATCTTTTATAAAGGGAGAAAAGAAAAAAAAAAGAGAAATTAGAAAGAGCAAGAAAAAGATGAGAAAATAGAAAGAATAAGAGAAAGAAGAGAAAATTTATGTTAAATGACTTTCTTATTTTTTTTATTTAATTAAATCCATTAATAAAAGTAGATAATGGGTTAAAATCTAGTCTTTTAAAATTTAAAGGATGAGAATGTTAGTTTAGCAAATATCGGATGAAAAATTGGATTGCATGAAGATATGAGCTTCCATTGCAATGACATGCCCACTTGGATTTTCTTCTATAAATTAATTGGAAGATGAAGTGTTGTTTGTCAAAGGGCTCTGCATACAAGAAACTATAAATAATTATAATACTTAAAAAAAAAAAAGCCTTGGAATTTACAGATTAAAAATAGTAAAGGGGCTGCCGTGGGGCTCTTAAACTTGATTAACAAGTATCATTAAAATAAGTGGAGGTTGCTTGATTCGGTAATTTGGATTTTGCTGTCTTGTGCGTTGGATTAATAACCCACTTTTAATTATATAATTAGTAAAATAATTAGGTCGTCCATAGTGTTTGGTTACAGGGTTAGCTATAAATGTCATTGGAATAAAAGACAATCATTTTCATGCTCAGCTGTGATAATCCATATAAAACAACGCAATTAATTGATAATTTAATTTCCAAACACCAAGTTGCAGTCCAATAATTATATTAATAGGTTTCGAGGCACAAGTGGGATTTGTCAAATTAATAACGTAATTATTACAATTTGATAATATATAATATATATTTTAAAATACAATAAAAAATATATTAATTAATATAATATAATAAATATATGATATGATATGATATATATTATAATATGATAGATATTATTGATACGATTTGATACACTTTAAAAAAAATGATGTATATGAAAAAAAAAATATGATTGTATATGAAAAATTTTGAAATTGTATAGATGTTTATGATATTTTTAAAAGTGATGACATATTAATTATAATTTTATTTTTTAAAAGGTTTATCATACAATATAATATAAAAAATTAAGTTTTTGATATACGATACGATATACGATTTGACTACCAGACTAATAACAATTAAATTAATATACTAGATTTAGAAAGCATAAATCTTCAATTACCCATTCTAGATTAAGCTAAACATCATAGTTATTAATATCGTATGATATGCAATACATATTATACGATATGATACAGATAAAAAATAATACATATTTTAGGATGTATCGAAATTTAATATGATACAATAGTCTTATCGTACGATATGATACATATTAGTAAAATTAATGATACAAAATGATACATTTTTTTAACTAAATTGGGCATGTAATTAAGGGTGAATACAAACCGAGCCAATCTCGAACACCCATTGGTTCGAGTTTAACTTAAATATAACATGATTCAATTTGATTCAATTCAAATCAATGGTTCAAATTCATGGGTCAATTCAATTCAAATTTATAATTCAAATCGATGGTTTAAATTATGGTTTAAGTTATGACTCATTGATAAAACGATATTATTTTATCTAAATAATAAGTAAAACCACTTATTCGAACCAAACTTGAGTCCAATTGAATCAAATACCTCCTAACTTGAATTTGGCGTAATTTCAAAAACAAACAAAATCTTCTAATTAGAATTTAACTAGAACTCAAATTATAAATTTGAGTCAAATCGAGATCATTTCCAAAACTAAGTAGAGTTAATTTGGAGGTAGCTCAAAATGGGGTTACCCAATCGAATCTATTTTCTTTTATCAATTAAAAATGATTTTTTTTATTTTAATTGAATGTTTAATATATAACTACCTACCTTAATGTATTTTTTTTATTACATTACTTATTTTGTATAATGAAGTTTAATTATAATTCTTCATCTATATTATTTATTAATTAAATTAGTAACAATTTGATAATATAATTTTAGTCATTTATTTTATTTTAAAAACATTGGTGATATTAAATTAAGAATTGAAAGTGGAAAATAAAATGAAAAATATAACAAAAAAAACTTTAATTTAATTTTTAAAATTTTTTATTATTTTATTTTAAAAAATGTATTATTTAATATAATATATAATATGAAAAATTAAGGTTTTAATACACTATTTAATTCCCATGCTGAATATGGATGGAAACTCATTTATCCATGTCATGTCCCTCAGCCCAGCCCATGCTTATTTGTAAATCTATTCCAAATTTTGTTTTTGGATCACCCCAAATAATGGATGGATTTGATTATAACCGAATCAATCCTATGGCGGGTTTAAACTCATATTGAATTTATAATATTTAGTTTGAGTTTGTTTAAATTGATATATAATATCGTAAAAGGGTTGGTGCTAAGGGTAAATAGTATTATCACATCAATAACAATATTATCAAATAGACAAATATATTGATCTTTAGTATAATTATTAAGTCAAAACTCTAATTCAGTATTGTTTCATTTGAGTTGAGTTGAGTTGTAGAATATTATAATTGAATTAACTTGGATTAAATCCACCGTTACATGAAACTTTTTAACTTCTTTTCATTTAAATATAGGTAGAATAAACCGAATCAATTTGAAACTTAACTCAACTCAACCCTTACTCTTGAAGGATCTATGGAAAATTTTTTCTGCTACTCCAAGGTGAAAATATCAACGGTTTAACTTCTTTTGTCAAAATCAAGGTGTGATATGTTTTAATTTTTATAAAATAAATTCTTTTTATTTTTCTTAAATTGATTTTAATAGCACCCTTAATCAAACAAAGCAAAGGCCTCCCTAGAATCCTTCTAAAACCATGAGATGAATTGAAAGCAAGGATAAGTTTAAAGTAAAAAGTTTTCATAGTATACGTAAAAATAAATTATACAAATTTATTTATGTAATTTGAGAAAGTAATATCTAATTGAGTAATTTTAAAATATAAATAATAATTATATTACTCAATTATAAACTATTGTCTCAATTTATATAATTTATTTGTAAATATAGTTTTTATTCAAAAATAAAATGTTTTTTTTAATAATTACAAATTAAAAATATATTATTGGGCTTGAATAGCACCAGTCATAATGCCCACTTTGCTTCGGACTCGACTCTGGTTAATTGTACTTAAAGATGTTGGCCTTATACTTTCTTACCTTGAAGTTTGGGCCGATGTAGCAGGCCTCGATCATAGGAGTTGAAAATTGAAAGCTTAGACCAAACTTCCTATGAGAATGTAATTTTATTTATTATTATTATAAAATCGTATATATAAATAATTAAATATTATTTTAATTTTAATTTTAAATTATTTAATTATACGATGATATTTTATTGTTTTTATAAAATGTTATACATATAATATTATTCTATATATAAATAATAAGTATAATTTTATACATAAATATAATATATCATTATATAATTGAATATTGTTTAATCTCTAATTTAAAATCACTTAATTATATGATATTATATTATTATTTATATATAAAATTATATTCATTGATTATGCATATAATTTTATTATTATTTATTTCATTTTAAAATTGCCTCTATTCAATGTTTAAGTCATCACTTGATAAACCGTCTTTGACAAATTAATCTATGAAAATAATAAATTCCGATATTAGTCAATTCCAATATCCCTCGTTCATTTTATCATAAATCTAAATATAGGAAATAAAGAGTGATAAACGAAGGAGATAATAGTAATTAAGTTGACATTGTATGATTAATGAACTAATGAAGCATCAAATCACAATAACTAAAGATTCATATATCTTAGATTGATCTAAGATTTGGGTTCATTTGAGGTAACAATAGTATTCGTTTGAGTTAAAAATTAAGTTAGTTTTTCATAAAACGAGTTTAATTTAAGTTAATTCAAATATTTAAGTTTGAATCGACTTAAATTAAATTCAAAATTAAATTATTTTAAAACTATATTCAAGTCTTAATTTATTGATTTTAAATTAACTTTTTTAAATTTAAATTTATTTTAAATTGAATCTTATTTAAACTCGTTTCATATATAAACTAACCTTACCGAAGTTTGTGGTGAGGATTAGGCATAATTTTATTATTATTTTCAAGAAGGAAAGCTTGATGGATAATTATTCAATGTATTAATGGCCGCATTTATGGCAAGCTTTGAAAATGGTAACGAAATGTTAATACAAGATCTTTCTCTAGCATAAGGAGATCAGAACGGGGAATCCACATCTAAATCAAACTGTAGAAATTTCTCCTCATAGAGCAGCCAAAAATGACAATTTGTCTCAATAAATCCATAAATTATTGCATTATGTTTACTAATAAAGTCTCCAAAAAACGTGTTAGTTGTTAAATGTTAGTTATCGAAATTAAGCATGAAGATTAGCTATAATCAATACGTAGGTTCACATTAATTAATTATAATATATTGGGGAGCACCCACTTGCTTTAAGACGAATTCAAAGTGATTTGTTGTATGGATTTAACAGAAAGTATTATATTATACATATGAAGGTATTGTCATGTTGAAATTGAAGTGAGAAAAATGTGAGTTTAGCTTTTTTTTTTTTAATGGTAAAATGTAAACATCAGATTGGAAAATATGCATGGATGGATCATTCAAGGATACATGTGGTCTTAATCAGTCAGCTTCATTTTTGTGGCTAGGGTAATCTCCGGGAGGCTTTCCATAAAACAAATGATTGGACTATTATAACTTAATCACATTCATAATTTTATGTCAGAAACTAAATTTTTTCTTTACTTATTGTAATTACAAGCATATGAATTTACAGTTTTGTTTGAATCTATTTGTATAATTTTAGTTAAGAAATATGGATGATTCTGTAAAATCATCACTCAATGGTCTTGGTTTTACAGCTAACTTGCTAGAATCTTTTAGTTTTACTGCTAATCTGATGGAACATGGGAGAAAAACCCGCAGGTATGTGGAAACTCAGAGCTCATTTTTTCCCCCGGCAATGCCCTGCAATGATTTTCGGTTACCATTGTGAAGATGTTTCTTAGGTATGATTAGACTTCAGATTTCAATATAAAGAGTAAACAAAGACGTAATTGGGAAGATTTATGCAAACTTTAATGATCAACAGAATTTTTTTTTCAAAGATGTGCCTTTCAATCGCATACGAGAGTTTACCATTTGATTTTCGCGATGAGGACTAAAAGTGAACTAGGACTAGACCTGGCCACGGGCCGGTTTGGCCCATGAACCAGACCGAAACCAGCACGGATAAAACCGGAACCGGATTGAACCGGAATCGAAACCGGATTTTGATTGTTCGATTCCGGTTTATATAATTTTAAACTGTAAAATTGTCTGTTCACATCCGGTTTATAAACCGACGGTTTACATCTTCTAAACCGGTAATTTTATTTTATTTTTTGAATTTTTTTTATTTTTTTAAATTTTAACAAAAAGGAACCGTTGGTTCCCTGTAAATATGCAGGGACCCGGTCCCTTGCATATTTCAAGTCCCTGCATATTTCAAAATCTTTTGCAAGGGAGCTCCCCTGCATATTTTCTAAATTTCGTTTCACCCCCCCTTTTTAAAATTCTTTTTTTAAAATTTTTCCTATATATATGCATTCAATCTCTCAACTCTCCCACACTAAATCCTTCAAACTCTCTCATTTACTCTCATTCTCATCCTTTCAATTCTTAATACTCTCTCAATCTTTCAATCAAATTATCTCAAATTTAATTAAATTCTTTTTTTATTTTTTATTAATTTCAATTTCAATTTTTATTATACAATTCATAATTAATTATAGAATTTATTCTTATAATTAATTTTATTTATTATCTTTCATAATTAATTATATAATTTATTTATTATATAAAAGTGGATAGTTCAAGAGCCGAATTACGCCAACAAGATATAAAAGTGGACTTCAATGAAGAATCGTTTGATTTAACTATGGATAGTTCGATGACTAGAAATAATAGTCAAGATAGCAGAGGTGAATGATAAGGTAAGAAGGTACTGTCGGCTATTGGATATGCAAAGGTAAGAGAACTACGAAGGTTTTGATTTTTCTAAACCCCAAGAAGATACGTAGGAAGCTTAATTGAAAAATTAAGTCCAAACATTTCTTTTAATTTTCAATTATTATAATTAATAATTTAAAAATTAAATCAAGATCATGTATTAGAATTGACGGTTTAACGTCGGTTTTGAACCGGGGTCATGAATTGGAACCGTCGGTTCGAACTGGTTAAAAACTGTCTTATTACGGTTTCGGTTCAGGGTCCTTATTTTTTCGAACCGTGAACCGACGGTTTTGAACGGAAACTTCCGGTCATGAACCATGGCCAGGACTAACTAGAACTATATGTATTATAAATTATATTTATATTCATTAGGTAAATTCCATTGGTTAGTTTGTATATAATGTATCAATGATTACTTCTAAATATCCAAGATTAAACATCAACCATTTATTAAGCCAATACATTAAAGTCAAAAAAAAAAAAAATCACATAAATTTAAATATATAAACCCTAAACCTTAATTGAATTATAACAATTTTTTATTTTTTGCCAACTTAATTCATTTGTTACTCTTCATCCCCGTCTATTACCCTTTGTATCAAAAATGTAAGATCTCATACTAACATATTCTCTTATGGATTTATATTCATCTACTATAAAATAAGATGAACAAGGTTATACGATATTGTCTATATGTTTATTGTCGAAAATTTTAATTATGCTTAAATCCTTCTCGTACATTTAAAAAATGATAAAGGTCTTGTCAAAAGGTTGGGGTGAAGACATTTTTTGTATTTAATTGAAATGATTTTTAAAATTACTTTTTTTTATTCTAATTTATTTTATCATTTAAAATTATCAAAAGAATTCGTGCTCAACGGTTTCACGACTAGAAGCTTTTACTTTTACTATTACTTTTACTTTTACTGGTAATTCGACGAAACGTGAAGAAAATCTGAGAGCCCTCGCACTTGACGGGAGGGAGAAAAAACCAGTGGATTCGTGTGGACGCAGAGCTCATAAATCCACCATGTGGTATGCTTAGACTGGAAAAAGTTTTCCTTTTTCACCTTATTTTTCATTAATTGATTGGTTTCAGCTCAGACATGACAGTCGTGATGGACGGTGGACCTTACTACTGTGATTAATTTATTTACTCGTCATTCATAATTCTTCAACGCTCCAATCAAGTCCCTTATATTATTTGTTAATTATAGCCGTTAATAACATAAGGGGCCCGACTAATTTGTTTTTATCTTATGAATTATGTAATTATATTTCAAAGTTTCGTATTTTTTTACAACAAAAGTTTCAAGACTTGCTGAGATTGAGGATGGAAATTGACAATTATCAATAAGTTAGAAATCTTTCTTAGTTACTCCATGTAACTTGTTGAAAATATGAAGCATATAGTTTTGTGATTATATATATATGTCTAATTCAAACTCAATTCTTTTAATGGAGGTGAGATTGATTAACCAACACATGAAAGAAAAAGAACATGTTCGCTGAATGTTGTTGAGGTTTTGACCCTACCAAAGCTGCTATAGCATGGGTAGCAATCAAACTTTGTTCAATCATATTGCTGATGAAAATGAATTAGTTTCAATACAATAAATGGAGATCCAAGCAGAAATATCCTTCTCCGTTTCTTTCAAGCCAGTAGTTTCAGATGCCGATGTTTAACTAGATTGGTTTAGTTTCTTCTGTTTACCAAGCATAAATTGTGACCTTTCTCTTCTTTACCATCCGTAAATGTTCATCCACCAAAAAGGAATCAGATGAAGTAATGACAGTCCCCATTTTACTATTTTTTTGACGTATAATTCCTGTTTTATAGTTTATCAGTTTTGACTTGTAATAGATTAATTCAAACTTGTTTATCATTAGCCGAGGTTGAAATATTGGTAAGGCATGGAATATTTGCAAAAAACGATTCGAATATGTCTTAGCTTTAATCTCAACTTAACTTTCTAAAGTTGTAATTAGGGAATAAACCCTAGAAACAAAAATCATCTTAAACAATTCGAAATAAACGAGTTGTTGTAGAATAATCAATTTCCTAAGTTAACTTGTTGGCGCTCTTGTTCATGGAAGAAAGCAAGAAATCAGGAGTTGTAAATGAATTAGTTGGCTTCTCAATCTCAGGGAAGTGGACAATAAGATTAATATTGATTGGTTTAAATCAGAAGATTAGGTTAAACTGTGCTTTAATATGGATCGTAGAAGATGTAAAGATGACGTGTTCTCCACAACAATTGGCTCTGGATTTAATTTCAGCATCAACATGGACTTAAAAGAAAAGCTAACATATTCTTAAACTTCTCTTCTCTTGGATGATGTTTGCAGAAACCCCACCATTAAGCTTAATTAAATATTAATTAGTGGAGTTAATGGGTGGTCTACATTTCATTAATGTAGAGACTAAGTGGATTCCCTTTCTAATTATTGTAGCCAAAGTGGGCTCTCACAGTCTCGAAGGAAAGCTTCAAGTGGGTAGGGCAGCAACACTTGGAATGGCAATTTTGGCAAAAGGGAGAATACATATTTGTTTTTATTCTTTTTTAGGAGTAATATTTTAATGAGAGAGAGAGAGAGAGAGTAATTATTGAACAAATGGGTCCATTTTTTATGTGCCTTTAGCGTTGGAATGCTGTGTCCAAGTTGTCAATAATATTGTGTTAAGATTTATTAAGCTTGACACGTGAATTCATGTGAAGCGGGTCCTCCTTGTTGCCTAGCTTTACCTTTGGATCCTTCAACTAAAGTTTCATTAAAATATAATTAAACACATTTTACTAAAGTAATTTGACCTTAGTCGGAATATTACAATGTAATTTAGTGAAACTTTAACTGGAGCAACCAATTGAATTGAAAGGCTGATAAGTTTTATGTGAAGTTCTGTTGAACTCATAAATTTACTGACAATTCTTCTGTAAGTTTAGTTCTGAAAACCACAAGCAAATTCATTTCCAGCGATGTAGTTTTAATATTTCTCCAACATCCAATCTGAAAACAGCCCAAATTCATTTAAAAAAAAAAAAATTCTTGCAGAATCATTCCATATCAATGTCCTATTGTTAGCTGCACATATATCATTTTGGTAGCTTTTAAACTACCAGAAAAAGAATTAGAAGACCACAAGATATAAGAATTCAATTAATTGCATATTGATTAAGTGTTTCCTTTTTTATCAGACATAACTTGATTATTGTTTTTATTTTTTTGGGTAAATAAAAATATATTAGCACAAAGTAACAATAAGCCAAACTAGGGCTCGAAAAACAAACTGAACTCACCTATCCCCAAGGAGAAGACAACAAAGAAAAGCCTAAAATTGAACTAAGCTTGTATCACAAACACACAAACTAGAAATCGTCAGCTTCTTTTTAAGACCTATCAGAGTTTCTATAATAATAAAATTCAAGAGGGACAGGAGAGCAACATTAATATAACAAAGTATCTACAATGGTGCAAGTCTTTCAAAAAGAAAACAAAATAGCAAAGAAATTGTGTCTTATGATTAGTATTCAATATTCAGATTTTACTTGTCCCCTTTATTGTTTATGCTTGTTTTAATGATATAAAATGAAACATATATTTTGATTTCTTTTCTATATTGATCATACATACATATTTATTATATGTCTAGTTCAATAACATTCATAATTCTAGGATTTAGAAGGTATCATTTCTACTGAATTAACTGTTAAATATATTCACAGACTTATTTGAAAATGCAGAGTTCTTCACTTAGGGTTTATTGTATTAGTGACAAAAAATGATATGTGGGATGGGAACTTCAAGAATCTTAGCTCTTGATGATGACAATTTCCCCTTTTTGTTAGGGCATACTTTTAAATTTTAAATGCTAGGTTAATCCACTACTTAATCGGTAATCAATATTAAAAGAAGAAAACTATTAAACTTGAGCAAGAGTCTCCTAGTTTTGTCACCTAATTAAGTCTCACCTTCTTTCAAAAGCTATTTTGAACGATTATGGACAGAGAATCCCCCATTCTGTCAACAGATTAATTTGTCCTCCAAAAAACTAGCTTGCATCCAAGAAAACTATTATTTATACAGATTATATAGTAGGAGCGCTAGATTTTCTGCAATTGAACTTATAATTGATCATCAAGGAGCCAGAGAGGAGCCATGGCTTGACCAAACATGTGGGGGCTATTAAATGCCCTAGCTCGGAGATACATTGTATGCGCCACCTGCAAGGAAACTGATAATAAAGAAAACATCTTTTGCAGTCTATTATCTTTTATTTGAGTCATATATGGCTTTACACATACGAGTTAATATCATTTCTTTGCCTAGTTTTGGTGTGTAAAATATAATATAAATCTTGCTAGATCCATTAGCTAGAATGAAATGATGCAAACGAATATTTTATAATATGTTTGTCACAGAAAGCATTTGATATATCTTGAGACATAATAAACAAAGAGATTGCTGCTTTATTATATGTAAGAGTAAATTAGTTTTACTTATCCTTCAAAGAAGAATAAAAAATAAATCCCCCCAGTTAACCAACAATTCTATAATATATGCACTACAATTCCAAGACAAAGCTGATTTGATCTTCCCTCAGAGTCAACACAAAGAAGTTGGACAAATAATTAGATTCATATATGATTACTGCCCATATTTATCTTCTGACAGTTTACTGATCTTTTGAATGACCTTACTTTTTATGCAAGTATATATGAAATTTTTAGTCACTTTACCAATCCTATTCCACATATAAAAATCTAAAACTATTTGTAAAAGTACGTCCTAGAATCACATTCCTGAAACTTAAAACTACAGTCCTTATTTCTTCTTCTGAGTAAAGTGAGAAAAGCAACTTATGACAGATATGAAAACTGTTGATCGGCAAAACCCATCAGCTTCTTATATGATGAATGCCCAATCCTATCCACACACATAATTTTTAGTATTCCTCAAGTGTAATCTAGCTATTATATCATATTAAATCATAATCCAATTAGCAATATTTATATAGAAAACTATAGTCTATATAAATAGTAAAATTCAAACCCGAAAACAAAAAAATATTGCGAAAGAAAAAATCTAGATCATGATCACCAACAATTTATAATTGTATCGGTGACTAGAAAACAATTGAATAATAAGAAGATAACATTTTTATTAGAAACAGAAAGGAAGTGAAACAAAGAACAAGTAAATTAATGTACAATGAAAACCATGGTTCCTCTTCTTCTCAATCCTTCTTTCTATCTTCTTTCAAGAGCCTATCTTTATGTAACACAAAAAAAGACCTTAAGATAAGAATAACATACTTACAGCCTTCCTACCTTCAAATTATAAATGGAAATTGTAGTTCTATCTAGAAAGGCGGGCGCATGTGAGTCCAACTATAAGCCTCGTGTAGCTGACTGCCGTTTGGGAGTAGATTTGGAGGCAGATTGTAAACAGGCATTTGTGAAGGATCAGGAAGAGCAGTGTGAGTGTTTTGGCCACTGATCCCAATTTGCGGCGGCGAATTATCGGCAGTCCCTTGGATCTGTCCTTGACCAGCAGTCTCTTCGTCATCTTCTAGAGGCAATCTTTCATATGTAGCATTTGCAAACGTGGCTGCAATGACCATAACAGGGCCAGCTGCCACCAGTTGCCCCACCACAGTCCCTCCCACCACGTGGCCCTGTCCTCCAGCTAAGTACACGGTTAGCCCAGTTGAGCCTGGAGGAGCTGGTCCGGGCAAAAACGCTCCGGTCAACGATAGAATTTCAAACCTACCAGGCAGTGCCATCACAGCACCGGGTGCTGCTGGTTGCCTCAGTGTCACGTTGGCCACCGAACCACTGCCACTAAGGACGCAGACGCCACGCTGTCGCCTTCTTGCAAATTGGGCTACACTTTCTGCCACATCAGCACCTCCAGCCACCTCCATGACATGACTACGGAGAGAATTAGGGCTGTCTCTGGTTATGAAAATTGGTGGTTTGGGTTTGTTTTTTGATCCAGGAGGTCGACCTCTGGGTCTTCGGGTGTCAATTTCAATTGCTCCCTCTCTGGGTTCGTCGCCAGTATCTCTGTCTTCATCTTCATTGCTTCTATTATTGCTGGTTTCATTTACTGAGATTTCAAGGTCGCGTTTGTGTAGAACCAGTGAATCGGCTGCTGGGTCGATGCCCGGCATGGCCACTTGATTTGTCCACCAAGGGTTAGCCAGTTTTGCAATCTGTGGTAAAAGAACAAACAAGTGAAGATGATAGATCAAAGAATTAAATAACCTTTAAGGGTTCCGTGTTTGTTTGTATTTTGAGTTCTTTACAAATTGAGGGTTTGAGACCAGAAAGTCAAACTTGAGCTTAACAAGAAAAAGCAGATTAGGTTTGCAAACTATGGATTGTTTCTTTATGCTACTGTGTGCTCAACCTTCCACAGATTTAATAAGATAGAAGGTAGAAGCTAGGTAGAGATAAAGAGATGAAGAAAGAGGCAGTAAGAAGAGAGAATTAGATGCAATTGGTAACCGAATCGAGTAAAGGAGAGAAGAAAAGAAAGGAAGTCTTTAATTTACAAGATGAAGAAGAATCTAAAAGATCAATGACCCAGAAGTGATCTCAATGAAGAGAACAAATCAAGAACAGATGCAAAACCCTCGATAGAATCAATTAAGAGATAGCACCTACACTTTGAAACAGGTAGAGAATAAACAAATGCAGTAAAAGAGAGAAATTTTACAGTATTTAAAACAACATACTCAAAACACAACAATCACTGAGATGCTTTACTTAGTTTTCTCCGTTCTTTCTTTCAAAGCTGTTGTTCTTTTGTGTTGTGATTCGGGGAGTAAGTAGTTCCTTTGATATATGGGTAGTATATTTGTAAGAATTCAAACATAAAAACAAATTTAAGCTCTTCTTTTGGAGGTCTTTGAAATTAGGATTTCGTGGGGTCGCATGCGCTTGGGAAGGTGGGAAGCACGTCGTTTTCTCGTGCCCCAACATATGAATATAAGAGAGAAAGAGAGAGATAAATCAAATGGGATTTGGGGTCCTAGTATTACTGCTCACAACCTTTGAGTGCCATAGACATTGCAGATAAATTGCGCATGATCTTGAATTGACTCTCAACATTTTCGATTTAGCATCTTGTCTTGTCAACAACTCTTATTACACTTCGTGAACTTAATTACATAAGTAATAAACCCCTTTTACCTACTAATGACTTGTCTAATTCATTGTGCAAGCTGTAAGAATTTGAAGAGCTAGCAACGTGGAAGAAAGATTTCAAGTTTAACGGTTTCTTATGTTAGGATGTCAAATTTATTGGATCATCTTTCTGTTTAGTCATAGTAGAAGAAGGAAGAAGGGGTTCATGGCTACACATATTAGCATAAAGTATGGAGGTGTTGATTTTTCCGGCAGAAGAGTAGGTTTTCAAGCTGTCGATCACATGAAGATGTTCAAGACAGTGGTTGGTAGCAGCCTAATTTGGTGGTAGTGGTGATGATCAAATAATTTTCAATATTTTATATGATAGAAAGTTAGAATTGATCATCACTTTATTTATAAAAAGATATTACGATAATGTATTATAAGTTTTACTTATTCATGAGTGAGTAGATAAGAATGTAAATGATAGTATTTTTAAACCTATAAATGATTTGAGTTTAATTTATAAAAACACCGGTTTAAAATTTTTCTTGAAAATATGAATATTAGTAGATGTGTCATAAAAATAAAAATTATAATAAGATTTATCTTAGAGATATGAACAATATCATATTTATGTATGGTTGTAACATAAGTGTGATATTTGCGAAAACTTTCTTATATGAATGTAATATTCTTTTCGTTACAATATTAATAATTATTCTGAAACATATATACAAGACTATATATATTTTGGGTCAAAATAAATCTTATATTATGATATATGATTTACAACAGAGTATTTAAAAATGATTCATTATGCACGTGAGGAAATCAAATATAAAAATAATCATAAAAAATTACTTTTGTTTTTATATATATATATATATATACACACACATTGGTGAGAAGTATTATTATATAAATTTATAGGAAATGAGTTGTAAAGCTGCACCTTTTTTTTAAATATGATTATAGAATATGAGGTTAAATTTCTTATGATATTATATCAAAATTAAATTCTTAATTTACTTGATTTAATGATTGTAAGGTGTTACATTTTTTGAAATATTATACGAAAATGAGTTTAAATTGTGGGGTGCTACACTTTTTGAAAAATTATAAGATAATATAAATTAAGATATCGTCTGATGATATATCAAAATTAAAATTTTGATTTATTTTGTTTAATAATTATAAATTTATTATTAAATTTAAAATTTCTTTTATTTAGTATGATTAGTTTAATTTTAAAAAAATAATTTAACTCAGATGTGATTTCTCATTTAAAAAAAAAAAAGTTGGGTGAGGAGGATTAAATATTTGATTAGGCCAGTTGAAGCCCAAGTAAATATGTTGTTATTGAATATTAAATTGCAATCAGAGTATATAAATGAAATAATTAGCTGAGTTACGTTGCGGGAAAAAAAAAATACATCTCTAATTAATTAGGTTGGCAGAGATTTTTTTTTGTAATGTAAAGCTGATATCTTTCAAATTCCCAAAAAAAAAAAAAAAAAACTAGAGAAGAAGTACCTATGCATACTCATTAGGGTTTTCATTAAGATTCTAAATATAAGATATGAAATTTAAATTCTATATTGAAAAGTTTAGGATTTTAATACGGATTTTAATAGTTAATTTTTAAAGTATGATTCTCCTAAAATTTATATTAGTTTCGAATCTATCTTATTGTAAGACTTTGTAAATCAAATTTGAAATCGTCAAAAGAATAAAACCAGTATAAGTTATGTATCCAAATTATAGTTTTAATTTGATTCCAAGTGGAAACCGGCCAACAAATTAGAAAGCAAATATGTGACAGGCATCAAAGCATTTTTGAGCTTCCAAGAACAACAGCGATTCTTGTTTTGATCTGAGATGCGACAATTAAATCAAATTACAAATTGAGTAGTGGCCTCTTCTTTGGCACTTGAATTTCGCCTCCTTTTCAAGAGCAGATGCAACCTTTTTTTAAAATATTAAATCAAAGTGAATATGTAATGATTTTGATCAAGAAAGAGGAAACATTTATTGGACCTTACTAGTAATGTTATACCGAATGAATTCTTATTCTATGCATACTCTATATAGCACACGTGTGTTAAAGATGACACAATATAATTCTACGTGTAATAAAATTATGGGTATTTATTTTAAGTATATAAATTAATATATATTTATATGTATTATCATATAATAAAGTAATTTTAAATTAAAAATAAAATAAAATCTAATCATATAATAACATATATAAATATATACTTATTTGTATATTTAAAATGAGTATATATAATATTGCTCATTTTATGACTTACTTAATCATATGAAAACTCCTATCATTGCTTGATAACACCAACACAATCAAATGATTTTCATATATGTCTAGAGTCAAATGCACTAAAATCAGGGTATTATTTAATTATAATAA